>NC_090033.1:11986994-12246994 GCF_037176765.1 Anolis sagrei
TGTTAGCGAGTCCCTTCAAGGCATGGGGGTTCTGTGTGGGAAGTCAGGCCCAAATTTGGTCCAGATCCATCATTGTTTGAGTCCACAGTGCTCTCTGCATGTAGGGGAACTACAACTCCAAAACTCAAGGTCAATACCCACTAAACCCTTCCAGTATTTTCTGTTGGTCATGGGAGTTCTGTGTGCCAAGTTTGGTTCAATCCCACCATTGGTGGAGTTCAGAATGCTCTTTAATTGTTGGTGAGTTATAAATCCCAGGCACTACAACTCCCAAATGTCAAGGTCTATTTCCCCCAATTCCCACCAGTGTTCATATTTGGGCCTATTGAGTATTTGTGCCAGGTTTGATCCCGATCCATCATTGTCTGAGTCCATAGTGCTCTCTGGATGTAGGAGAACTACAATGTTCTACATGTGTTGAGAGCATTTAAAATGGAGATATAGTTTTACAAGGTCTTTATAAGTACCAGACTATAGCTCCCAGGATTCCGTAGCATCACATCATGACAATTAAGCTGTTATCAAGCTGTATTGATTTTGTGGCGAAGATGCAAATGATATTGTACATATTGATAGAGGCAGTGTTGAGACTCTCAAAGTCCAGAATCCGAATCCCTGCTTAGTCACGGAAACCGATTGGAGAGGCACACTCTCTCAGCCTTAGAGGAAGGCAACACAGAACCAATTGCCATGAAAACCGCATGATACCTTGCCAGAATCGACCACAATAATGGCGTTGGCTCCAAACCATTGAACTAATTGCCGTGAGTCAGGGTTCCTGTCTCTGATGCCGTGTTATGTACGCAACCTGTGTTTTCTGTAACCTTAGGAGATAATTGCTCCGCGGGAGCGATTTTGTCCCTGCAACTCTTGCAGTGCTCCGTGTCTGTCGTATTTGTATCAAAGTACACATTCAGGCGATGTGCATCCTGCCAGTGTTTTTTCACTGTGCTTCTGTCGCTCCATATGCCGTTTTCGGAGTCTCAATAAAGACAACGGCTGAATCCCTTTGTTGATGTTGTTCATTCGTTCAATTATTTCCGACTCTTCTGACTTCATGGACCAGCCCACGCCAGAGCTCCCTGTTGGTAGTCACCACCCCCATTCTTCAATGCAGCTTCAATGTGGCCAAAGAGGTTCTCTCACAAATCCTGCAACAACAGACAAAGGATGAGCTTTCAGCACTGCCTAGTTTGGAAGAAGTCAGCAATGCCATCAGCCAACAAAAAAATAAAAAGCCAGCGGACCTGATGGGATCCCTGCTGAAATCTTTAAAGAGGAAGGACCTGAGCTGACACAACAACTCCACCAGCTCATTGAAAAAGCTCCTTCAAGGTCAATCCAGTCACTTCAAGGATACCATCCATCCATTTCGCCCTTGGTCAGCCCCTCTTCCTTCCATTTTCCCCAACACCATTGTCTTCTCTAAGCTTTCCTTTCTTCTCATGATGTGGCCAAAGGACTTCATCTTGGCCTCTACTATCCTTCCCTCCAGGGAGCAGTCAGGCTTTATCTCCTGAAGTATGGACTGGTTGGATCTTCTCACAGTCCAAGGCACTCTCAGAACTTTCCTCCAACACCACAGTTCAAAAGCATCTCTCTTCCTTCACTCAGCCTTCCCTATGGTCCAGCTCTCACATCCGTAGGTGATTGTGGGGAATACCATTGCTTTGACTATGCGGATCTTTGTTACCAGTGTGATGTCTCTACTCATCACTATTTTATGTTGGAAAGAATACTACCAAAGCCTCCTGAATTGCAGCTTCAATGTGGCCAAAGAGGTTCTCTCACAAATTCTGCAACAACAGACAAGTCACCAATGCCATCAGCAAACAAAAAAAAGTCAGCGGACCTGATGGGATCCCTGCTGAAATCTTTAAAGGGGGAGGACCTGAGCTGACACAACAACTCCACCAGCTCATTGAAAAAGTGTGGGTGACCAAGAAAATCCCAGCAGATTTCAAGTATGTCACCATCATCACCCTCTTCAAAAAACTGGGAAAACAGACTGTTGAAACTATCGAGGTATCTCCCTTCTAACCTCAGCTGGGAAAATCCTCACAAGAATCCTTGCAAAATGCTTTCTACCTCTCTCAGGAACTAGGAAGCTCTGGCCCTTGAGCGCTCTAGCTGGAGGTCAGCTGTGACCAGCAGTGCTGTAAAATTTGAAGAGGCAAGAATGGAGGGTGAAAGAGAGAAATGCACCAAGCCAACCCTGACTGGGACCGCCTTCCACTTGGAAACAGATGCCCTCACAGCGGGAGAACATGCAGGTCAAGAATAGGGCTCCACAGTCACCTACGGACCCACCACCAGTACACCGAACTTGGAGGATAATATTACTCGGACAACGAGGGATTGCCTAAGTAACAAAAGTGTGATGTTTTACCATCCTTGTGGGAGGCTTCTCTCATTTCTCTGCATGGGGAGCTGGAGCTGACAGAGGGAGCTCTCCCCACTCTCCCTGGATTCTAACTGCCGACACATGGATTTAACACCCATTGCGCCACCAGGGGCCCCTGTAATAGATGGTAAAAACACCTAAAGCTTTGGAGAGCTTCTGTTCAACCATTTCAAAGCTGCCTGCTTGGGTGGTGATTGCACGATCATCAGCATAGATGAAACTCTGTCCCTTCTGGCAGAAGTGGGAGTTGCAGCCTAGCCTGGTCAAACGACAACTCCCAGGATTCCAAGGCATAGATCCGTGGTAGTTCAGGTAGTGCCAAATCCTCAATACAGCAAAATCTCACAAAGACATGGCTGCAAAGCAGAGCCCAAACCCAAATGAGTTTGACTTCCCCAATCCCATAAAAAAAAACCCCATCCTCTTTGCCTCATCCCTTCCCATTGACATACCTTCAGCCTGAAATGCTGAAAAACTAACCCAACTTTGGAATCAAGGGACATGTTATAACTTGGGATTGCCAAACCTCACCCACGGAAAACTTTTCTGATGTTGCACTATAATAGCTTTCTTTTTTTCCTTTCTTTTTTTAAAAAATGTACCCGCGTGAGCCATCCATGTCGAGGGAGACCTCCAAGCGCGTTTGCATCTCCCACAATATCATCACTGTTCAGTGAGCAACGGCTGGAATTTGGGGCAAGATGCAACTTGCGCCGACACCAAACACCTCTTTTCTTCCCGAAAATATGCGCTCAGGAGCCACCTGGCCCTTTGGCACCGCAGCCTTGCAAAAGACTGAAGCCAAAGGGTCCCCAACAATCCAACTGTTTGGCATCGTGTCTGGTTCATTTGCCACTATAGCACAATGCGCAGAGCACACTGGTTCAGGGATGGAGTCACATCCAGGAATAATGACAAGAATAATAACAATAACAACAAAATAGTGGGTGGCTATTATGGCAAGAGGGTCGTGGTGACACAGTGGATTAAACCGCTGAGCTGCAGAACTTGCTGACCAGAAGGTTGGCAGTTTGAATCCGTGGGATGGGGTGAGCTCCCATTGCTAGCCCCAGCTTCTACCAACCTTGCAGTTCGAAAACATGCAAATGTGAGTAGATCAATAGGTGCCACTTTGGTGAGAAGGTAACGGCGCTCCATGCAGTCATGCCAGTCACATGACCTTGGAGGTGTCTACGGACAACACCGGCTCTTCAACTTAGAAATGGGGATGAGCACCATGCTCTAGAGTTGGACCACCCCCATTCTTCAATGCAACTTCAATGTGGCCAAATAGGTTCTCTCACAAATCCTGCAACAACAGACAAGGGATGAGCTTTCAGCACTGCCTAGTTTGGAAGAAGTCAGCAATGCCATCAGCCAACAAAAAAATAAAAAGTCAGCAGACCTGATGGGATCCCTGCTGAAATCTTTAAAGAGGGACGACCTGAGCTGACACAACAACTCCATCAGCTCATTGAAAAAGCTCCTTCAAGGTCAATCCAGTCACTTCAAGGATACCATCCATCCATTTCGCCCTTGGTCAGCCCCTCTTCCTTCTTCCTTCAATTTTCCCCAACACCATTGTCTTTTCTAGACTTAATGTCAAGGGGAAACCTTTACCTTTACTATTATGAAAAGAACAACAACAACACTAGTAGGACGAAAATAGGGCTGTGACAGTAACAATAATCGTGACTGGCTGTTATATCAACAACAACAACTAGTGGTAGCTGTTATAACAACAGCAATAATGGCAACAATATGGTGGATGGCTATGAATATAATAATAATGATGCTAATAATAATAATAATAATTCAAATAGAGGGTGGCCTGGGCTACCAAACAGCAAGAAATTAACCCTATGGTGCAGATGCACCCTTAGGAAGCACCTTCAATACAGCAAAATCTTACAAATAAAAATTTTGTGTCTGTCAGAAGCGACTTGAGAAACTGCAAGTCACTTCTGGTGTGAGAGAATTGGCAATCTGCAAGGACATTGACCAGAGGACACTCAGATGTTTGATGAACTCAAGAACATCTGGTGGACAAAGAAGGCTGAAGAAATCCAACACCTGGCAGATACCCATGATGCTCAGGGATTTTTCAAAGCCACATCTATGGACCAAGAAACCATGGCATACAGCTTCTACGCTCATCAGATGGAACCAAACCTCTGAAGGACTAAAATTCAATTGCAGTATGTTGGAAAGAACACTACCAAAGCCTCCTGAATTGCAGCTCCAATGTGGCCGAAGAGGTTCTTTCACAAATCCTGCAACAACAAACCAGGGATGAGCTTGCAGCACTGCCTAGTTTGAAAGAAGTCAGCAATGCCATCAAGCAACAAAAAAAAAATATAACAAAGCCAGCAGACCTGATGGGATCCCTGCTGAAATCTTTAAAGAGGAAGGACCTGAGCTGACACAACAACTCCACCAGCTCATTGAAAAAGTGTGGATGACCGAGAAAATCCCAGCAGATTTCAAGTATGTCACCATCATCACCCTTTTCAAAAAAGGGGAAAAACAGACTGTGGAATTCACCAAAAATATCCCACTTGCTGTACATGGATGATCTAAAGCTTTACGGAAAATCAGAAACTGAAATCCAGTCACTGACCAACACAGTCAGAATCTTCAACACTGACATCAGTATGGAGTTCGGCTTAGACAAATGTGCCACAGTGGCATTAAAGAAAGGGAAAATTACCCACAGCGAGGGTATTGAGATGCCAAACGGACAAACCATAAAATGCAATCAGCTGAAGCCTATAAATATCTGGGCATACTACAGTTGGACAACATCAAGCACGGTCAAGTGAAAAATGTGGTCAGCAAAGAATATGTCCAAAGGGTCAGAAAGGTTTTGAAGAGCAAATTAAATGGCGGAAATACAATCGAGGCTCTCAACACTTGGGCCATCTCCGTCATTAGATACACTGCTGGGATTGTGAACTGGACGCAAGCAGAGCTGGATGATCTGGACAGAAAAACAAGAAAACAGATGACAATCCACTTCTCCTGACACCAGCATAGTGATGTCAACAGACTTGACCTGCCCAGAAAATCAGGAGACAGAGAGAGGGCTTCTGCAAGGGAAACAAACGGTAGAAGAAGAGAAGCACGCGCTGGTAGATTATGTGAAAGGCAGTCAAGAACCAACATTGAGGGAAGTCAATAGTAGAAAACTGCTTAAAGTGCAAAAGACAAAGAGGGAATACCGTAAAAACACAATGCAAAACAGAAGAGAAAACTGGCGAAAGAAGGCTCTCCATGGACAGTTCCTGGGAAAAATTGAGAGCCAAATTGACAAAGAAAAAACATGGCCGTGGCTCACAAATGGGACTCTGAAAAAGGAGACAAAGGAGGGCCTGATTCTGGCAGCCCAAAAACAACCCATTCGAACTAACGCCATCGAAAAGTCGACAACAGATCCCAAATGTAGACTCTGGAAGGAAGCAGATGAAACAATAGATCACATCCTCAGCTGCTGCAAGAAGATTGCACAGACAGACTATAAGCAGAGGCACAACACCGTTGCTCAGGTGATTCATTGGAACATCTACCTGTGACAAAGAACTGGTGGCATCACAAGGCGGAAAAAGTTACAAAGAATGAACATGTCAAGCTACTCTGGGACTTCTGAATTCAGACTGACAGAGTTTTGGAGCACAATACTCCTGACCTCATGATTGTGTTAAAAAATAAAGTATGGATCGTCGATGTTGCAATCCCAGGCGACAGCAGGATTGCAGAGAAACAACTGGAAAAGCTGCTGTGATACGAGGATTTAAAGATTGAACTACAAAAACTCTGGCACAAACCAGTAAATTGGTCCCAGTGGTGATCGGCACACTGGGTGCAGTGCCTAAAGACCTTGGCCTGCACTTAAACACAATTGGCGCTGACAAAATTACCATCTGCCAGCTGCAAAAGGCCACCCTACTCAGATCTGCATGCATTATTTACATCACATGGTCCTAGACTTGTGGGAAGTGTCCAACATGTGATCCAATACAACAGCCAACAGAGTGATCTTGTTTGCTGTGGACTAATCTTGTTGTGTTTCAAATAACAATGCAAATAGAGGGTGGCTATGATAATGTCTTTAACAACAAAAAATAGCAGGTGGCTATTACAACAAGAACAACAACTACTACTGAACATGAGGAAGAACTTCCTGACTGTGGTGGCCGTTCAGCAGAGGAACTCTCTGCCCTGGAGTGTGGTGGAGGCTCCTTCTTTGGAAGCTTTTAAACAGAGGCTGGATGGCCATCTGTCAGGGGTGATTTGAATGTAATATTCCTGCTTCTTGGCTGAAGGGGGTTGGACTGGATGGTCCATGAGGTCTTTGATTCTATGATTCTGTGATTCTACTACCAGTAGTATCCAGGCAAGACAGAGGTACTCCTGGTCAGTCGTAAGGCCGAACAGGGTATAGGGTTACAGCCTGTGTTGAATGGAAGGGGTTCCACTCCCCCTGAAGACGCAGGTTCGCAGCTTGGGTGTGATCCTGGACTCATAGCTGAGCCTGGAACCCCAGGTTTCGGCGGTGACCAGGGGAGCATTCGCACAATTAAAACTTGTGCGCCAGCTGCGCCCGTACCTTGGGAAGTCTGACTTGGCCACGGTAGTCCACGCACTGGTTACATCCCATATAGACTACTGCAACGCTCTCTACGTGGGGTTGCCTATGAAGACTGCTCGGAAGCTACAAATGGTCCAATGATCGGCAGGCAGGTTGTTAACAGGAGCGGCACTCAGGGAGCACACCACTCCTCTGTTGCACCAGCTCCACTGGCTGCCAACCTGCTACCGGGCACAATTCAAAGTGCTGGCTTTAGCCTTTAAAGCCCTAAACGGTTCTGGCCCGACCTATCTGTCCGAACGCATCACCCCCTATGAACCAGTTAGGACATTAAGATTGTCCGGGGAGGCCCTACTCTCGATCCCGCCAGCCTCACAAGCACGGCTGGCGGGGATGAGAGACAGGGCCTTCTCAGTGGTGGCCCCTCGGCTATGGAACGCCCTTCCCGCAGATATTAGATCGGCCCCCTCCCTGCTGGCATTCAGGAGAAGAGTGAAGACCTGGCTCTTTGAACAGGTGTTTAATTAAGCAGTGCAATTAATTGATTGATCTTGGAACTTGGAATAATGGACAAGGAGATCGGATTATGACTTTACTGATGAGACGTGATGGATTAGTTATATGGATGTATTGATGTTATATTGATGTACTGATGTATTTTTATATTGATGTAGTTGCCTTAGTTACTGTTTTAATTGCTAATGTTGTGCACTTTGTATATTGGTTTGGTTGTAAACCGCACTGAGTCGCCTACGGGCTGAGAGAGTGCGGTATACAAATAAAGTAAATAAATAAATAAGTAGTAGTAGGTGGCTATGAAAATAATAATAATAATAATAATAATAATAATAATAATAGATGGTGGCTATGATAATGTCAATAACAACGACAAATAGCTATTGTTGTTATAGTAGGTGGCTATTACAACAGCAGCAACAACGAGTGGCTATGAAAATAATATTAACAACAATCATAATGCAAATAGAGGGTGGCTATGATAATGTCAATAACAACAGCAAATAAGCAGGTGGCTATTATATCAACAACAATAACAACAAAATAATGGGTGGCTATAAATATAATAAAAATGCAAACATTGGGTGGATAGGATAATGTCTACAATTATCACAAAAAGAGTTGGTGGCTAATAGAACAATAACAATAAAAATAGTAACACAATGGTGGGTGTCTGTGACTATAATATTCAGTGGGCATAATAATAATACAAATAAAAGATGGCTATGAGTTTCAGAAAAACATCTATTTCTGTTTTATTGACTATTTTAAAGCCTTTGACTGTGTGGAGCATAATAAATTGCGGCAAGTTCTTGGTGGTATGTATGGGGATACCAAGCCACCTTGTCTGTCTCCTGAGGAATCTGTATAAGCACCAAGTAGCAACAGTCAGAACTGACCATGGAGGAACAGACTGGTTTGGGAAAGGCGTAAGGCAGGGTTGTATCCTCTCCCCCAACCTATTCAACTTCTATGCAGAACACATCATGCGATGTGCGGGGCTTGACAAATGCAAGGCTGGGGTTAAAATTGCTGGACGAAACATTAACAACCTTAGATATGCAGATGATACCATTTTGATGGCCGAAAGTGAGGAGGAGCTGAGGAGCTTTCTAATCAAGGTGAAAGAAGAAAGCACAAAAGCCAGGTTGCAGCTAAACATAAAAAAACAAGATTATGGCAACAAGAATGATTGACAATTGGGAAATAGAGGGAGAAAACGTGGAGGCCGTGACAGACTTTGTATTTCTAGGTGCAAAGATGATGGCAGATGTAGAGTGCAGCCAGGAAGTCAGGAAACGCTTCCTTCTTGGGAGGAGAGCAATGGCCAATCATGATAAAATAGTGAAGAGTAGAGACATCACACTGGCAACGAAGATCCGCATAGTTAAAGCAATGGTATTCCCCGTAGTCACCTACGGATGTGAGAGCTGAACCATAAGGAAGGCTGAGCGAAGGAAGAGAGATGCTTTTGAGCTGTGGTGTTGGAGGAAAGGTCTGAGAGTGCCTTGGACTGCAAGAAGATCCAACCAGTCCATACTTCAAGAAATAAAGCCTGACTGCTCATTGGAGGGAAGAATAGTAGAGGCCAAGATGAATTACTTTGGCCACATCATGAGAAGAAATGAAAGCTTGGAGAAGACAATGAGGAAAAGTGACCACATCTGGAATATTGTGTCCAATTCTGGGCACCACAATTCAAGAGAGATATTGACAAGCTGGAATGTGTCCAGAGGAGGGCAACTAAAATGATCAAGGGTCTGGAGAACAAGCCCTATGAGGAGTGGCTTGGGGAGCTGGGCATGTTTAGCCTGAAGAAGAGAAGGCTGAGAGGAGATATGATAGCCATGTATAAATATGTGAGAGGAAGCCACAGGGAGGAGGAGGGAGCAAGCTTGTTTTCTGCTTCCTTGGAGACTAGGACGCGGAACAATGGCTTCAAACTACAAGAGAGGAGATTCCATCTGAACATTAGGAAGAACTTCCTGACTGTGAGAGCCGTTCAGCAGTGGAACTCTCTGCCCCGGAGTGTGGTGGAGGCTCCTTCTTTGGAAGCTTTTAAGCAGAGGCTGGATGGCCATTTGTCAGGGGTGCTTTGAATGCAATATTCCTGCTTCTTGGCAGGGGGTTGGACTGGATGGCCCATGAGGCCTCTTCCAACTCTTTGATTCTATGATTCTATGATTCTAAGTGTTCTTGCCATACATCAAGGGAACCACTGACCGCAGAGGGAAGCTGATGAGGAAACACAACATACAAACTATCTACAGACCAACCAAGAAAATCCAACAAATGCTACGTTCAGCAAAGGACAAGAGGGATCCTCTCACCTCTGCAGGAGTCTACCGTGTACCATGCAGCTGTGGACAAGTCTACATAGGGACCACCAAATGCAGCATTGCCCAGACACGCATCAAGGAACATGGAAGGCTCTGCAGACAACTTCAACCAGAGAAGTCAGCCATAGCAGAGCACCTGATGAACCAACCTGGACACAGCATATTATTGGAGAACACAGAAATGCTGGACCACTCTCACAACCACCATGTCAGACTACACAGAGAAGCCATTGAAACAACTTCAACAGAAAGGAGGAAACCATGGAAATGAACAAAATCTGGCTACCAGTATTAAAAAAAACTCTAAAATTACAACAGCACAACAACAGAGAGGAAACAAACAAGGGCATCTAATCACCTCTCAACAAAAGTTTGCTCCAGGCACTGTCAGGCCATTATATGCTAATCAAGATGGTCAGTTGAAACATTCGCACCCAGCTCCAGCAGACAAGAGTCCTTTGTCCCACCCTGGTCATTCCACAGATATATAAACCCTTTTCCCTAGTTCCAACAGACCTCACTACCTCTGCCATAGATGCAGGCGAAACATCAGGAGAGAATGCCTCTAGACCATGGCCATATAGCCCGAAAAACCTACAACAACCCAGAAGACAATGATGCTGGGGAAAATGGAAGGAAGAGGGGTCGACCAAGGGCAAGATGGATGGATGGCATCCTTGAAGTGACTGGATTGACCTTGAAGGAGCTGGGGGTGGTGACGGCTGACAGGGAGCTCTGGTGTGGGCTGGTCCATGAGGTCACGAAAAGTTGGAAACAACTGAACGAATGAACAACAACAAATGATAATGACAATTATGATAATGCAAATAGTGGGTGGCTATTATTATAAAAGCAATCATTTTACCACACCTGTCAGGACCTGTCCCTGCTGTCCTGGCATACCATTGGCTACCCCAGCTGTCACTAAAATCCAAGTACACATGTCCTTCTTGAATTGCTTTGCCCAGAACTGGACCCGGTATGGGATGATGGCCCCATCTACCCTGCCATCATAATACAGATTGAACTGAATTATATGGCCATAGAGGTTTGGTCAATGACTAAATAATTATAATTATTATTATTATTATTATTTTATACCACACTTTTTCTTTACCTAATTATTATTATTATTATTATTATTATTATTATTATTATTATCTTTATTTATACCCCGCTAACATCTCCCAAAGGACTCGGTGCAGCTTACAAGAGGCCGAGGCCCAACACATCAATAAAACAACAGCATAACAAATACAACAATAAATATACTCATAAAGCAAAACAATAAACATTAAAACAATAGCAAGAAACATTAGACAGTAACACCATGATGCATTTAAAACTGAGGCCGGGCCAAATGTAATGAATAAAATTTAAAAAATGCTGGACAAGACAGGTGAAATGGATAGGTTTTTGGAGATAGGTGCAGTGTGCAGACAATCTTAAATCTCTAGTAAAGTGCAATTGGAGTATGATGCTAGGAGTTTCCTATTCTGGGAAGGCACACTGGAACAACCACGTCGTCACGCTCTTCCTAAAGACTGCCAACGTTGGGTCTTGTCTGATGTCCTTGGGGAGAGAGTTCCAGAGTCAGGGGGCCACCACAGAGAAGGTCCTGTCCCTCATCCCCACCAAATGCGCTTGAGACGCAGGTGGGATCGTGAGCAGGGCCTCTCCAGATGATCGTAGAGATCGTGTGGGTTCGTATACGGAGATGCGGTCACGCATAGCATACTTCATTAGAAGCAATCAAAACATGATGCAAATCTTTAAAGCAGGGGTCCCCAAACTAAGGCCCGCGGGCCAGATGTGGCCCCCTGAAGCCCTTGACTCGGCCCCTGCCCTAAGTTTAGACTGAGGGTCACCCTATGTCTGAAACGACTTGAAAGCATACAACAACAATAATAATACTATTTAACTTGACTATCTCACCAGCCAAAAGCAGACCCACACTTCCTGTTGAAATACTGGGAAGTTTATGTTGGTCAAAATTGTGCTCCAGAGCACACAATCGGTTTTGCGTGACTGAATAAGGCAGTGTTTCTCAACCTGGGAGTCGGGACCCCTGGAGGGGTCGCGAGGGGGTGTCAGAGGGGTCTCCAAAGACCATCAGAAAACATAGTATTTTCTGTTGATCATGGAGGTTCTGTGTGGGATGTTTGTCCCAATTCAATCGTTGGTAGGGTCCAGAATGCTCTTTGATTGTAGGCAGACAATAAATACCAGCAACTACAACTCCCAAATGTCAAGGTCTATTTCCCCCAAACTCCACCAGTGTTTACATTTGGGCATGTTGAATATTCATGTCAAGTTTGGTCCAGATCCATCATTGTTTGAGTCTACAGTGCTCTCTGGATGTAGAACCATGATGGTGAACCTATGACACATGTGTCAGCACTGACACGCATGGCTATTTTTGGTGACACGCGGCCACATACAGAGAAATACACCTTATAAGAGCCAATCTAATTCCATCCTTCAATTTGTAAAAGACTCTACAAATTTAACATCTGCACATTTGAGCATTGTTCACTCCATATCTCAGCATGGATTATACATTTTTCTTATTTAAACTATAAATATTGCAAAATTATGGTTTTTTCTCTTGAAGTGACACCCCACCCAAGTTATGCTCATGTTTTTGGCAAATGTTGACACACCAAACTCAAAAGGTTGCCCATCACTGATGTAGAAGAACTACAACTCCCAAACTCAAGGTCAATGCCCACCAACCAATCTGTCTGCCAAGTTTGGTTCACTTCCATCGTTAGTAGTGCTCTTTGATTGTAGGCGAACTATAAATCCCAGTAACTACAACTCCCAAATGTCAAGGTCTGTTTTCCCCAAACTCCACCAGTGCTCACATTTGAGCATATGGAGTATTGTGTCAAGTTTGGTCCAGATCCATCATTGCTTGAGTCCACAGTGCTCTCTGGATGTAGGTGAACTACAACTCCAAAACTCAAGGTCAATGCCCACCAAACCCTTCCAGTATTTTCCGTTGGTCATGGGAGTTCTGTGTGCCAAGTTTGGTTCATTTCCATCATTGGTGGAGTTCAGAATGCTCTTTGATTATAGGTGAACTATAAATCCCAGCAGCTACAACTCCCACAGGACAAAATGACACACACACACACCCCAATCCCACCAGTATTCAAATCTGGGCGTATCAAGTATTTGTGCCCAGTTTGGTCCAGTGAATGAAAATACATCCTGCATACCAGATATTTACATTACTATTCATAACAGCAGCAAAATTACAGTTATGAAGTAGCAACAAAACTAATTTTATGGTTGGGGGTCACCATAACATGAGGAACTGTATTAAGAGGTCGCGGCATTAGGAAGGTTGAGAACCACTGGAATAAGGATTTGAACCTAGGTGTCCAGAGTTATGGTCCAGCCCTTGCACTAGTGACCTTTCTATGTTATCACCTGTCTTTCCCAGAATCCACCTAGATATGGGACATATAATATAACATTTTCCCTAGATTTGGGCTTCTTGTATTTGTTGTGATCCACTTTCTTTCTTCTCAAAGCAACAAGAGCTGTCAAATTAACACAGATTAATAGAAAAAACTCCATCAAAGAAGATGCTTGACCCCAAATCAGGTGGATCCCAGTGTCCTCCAAGCCAACTGGGGAATCACCCATGGGGCCAGCTCAAATCCCAACTATGCTCTTGCATCCCAAATGCACTTGAGGATCTGCAATGGTGGGCCTGATCTTTGCCCCACTTCCCCCCCCCCCCCCCCCAAGAGTCTGTTTGTTCCAAGGTGGAAGGCCAACATGCAAGAGCAAGTCAGGAAACCGCCTTGTTCAAACACGTCCGCCATCTGCCTCTCAAAGACCTCAGTGGTGGGAAGGTGGGAGATGCGTCAGTTAAACAAATACAAAGGCATCAGGCAGGGAGGGTGGGATCCCAACTCCATGGAAAAGCCCAAGCTCTGAAAGCATTTTTTTTGTGTGGAGAACATGGTCTTTAGAAGCTCCATCACCAACGCTGGGAGATGTGGACCTCCAACAAAGGCTAAAACACAGGTTTCCATACTTTGGTCCTTGAAGTGTTTGGGTCTTCATCCCCCTCCTTGACCAACACTCATAGATCCGAGCAAACAAAGTCAAAAGCATCTGGAGGATCAACGTTTGGGAACCACCTCAGTCCATGGACTAGGCATATTTTGCATTAGACCAGTGTTTCTCAACCTGGGGGGGGGGGTCATGAGGAGGTGTCAGAGGGGTCACCAAAGACCATTAGAAAACAGTATTTTTAGTTGGTCATGAGGGTTCTGTGTGGGAAATTTGATCCAATTCTATCGTTGGTGGAGTTCAGAATGCTATTTGATTGTTGGTGAACTATGAATCCCAGAAACTACAATTCCCAAACGTTCGGGAACCACCTCAGTCCATGGACTAGGCATATTTTGCATTAGACCAGCGTTTCTCAACCTGGGGGGGTCATGAGGAGGTATCAGAGGGGTCACCAAAGACCATTAGAAAACAGTATTTTTAGTTGGTCATGAGGGTTCTGTGTGGGAAATTTGATCCAATTCTATCGTTGGTGGGGTTCAGAATGCTATTTGATTGTAGGTGAACTAATAATAATAATAATAATAAGCCAAAACCAATGTCACAACAACATATGTTATAGAACTCCAATATGCTTATGATAATGTAGTCCAGTGGTTCTCAACCTGGGGGTCGGGACCCCTGAGGGGGTCGCTGGGGGTGTGAGAGGGGTCACCAAAGGCCATCAGAAAACACAGTATTTTCTGTTGGTCATGGGGGTTCTGTGTAGGAAGTTTGGCCCAATTCGATTGTTGGTGGGGTTCAGAATGCTATTTGATTGTAGGTGAACTATGAATCCCAGAAACTACAACTCCCAAACGTCAAGGTCTATTTTCCCCAAACTACACCAGTGTTCACATTTGAGCATTTTGAGTATTTGTGCCGTGTTTGGTACAGATCCATCATTGTTTGAGTCCACAGTGCCCTCTGGTTGTAGGTGAACTACAATTCCAGAACTCAAGGTCAAAGCCTACCAAACCCTTCCAGTATTTTCTATTGATTGTGGGAGTTCTGTGTGCCAAGTTTCATTCAATTCCATCCTTGGTGGACTTCAGAATGCTCTTTGATCATAGGTGAACTATAAATCCCAGCAAGTACAACTCCCAAATGTCAAAGTCTATTTCCCCCAAACTCCACCCATGTTCACATTGAGCATATTGAGTATTGGTGCCATGTTTGATCCAGATCTATCACTGTTTGAGTCCACAGACCTTATATGTTGTGGTTGTAGTTCACCTACATCCAGGGAGGATATAGATGAAGTACAACTCCAAAATTTAAGGCCAATGCCCATCACACGCTTCCAGTATTTTCTGTTGGTCATGGAAGTTCTGTGTTCCAAGCTTGGTTCAATTCCACCGTTGGTGGCGTTCAGAATGCTCTTTGATTGTTGGTGAACTATAAATCCCAGCAACTACAACTCCCAAATGGCAAAATCAATTCCCCCCACAACCTCACCAATATTCAAATTGGGCGTATCGGGTATTTCTGCCAAATTTGGTCCGGTGAATGAGACCATCAGACCTTCTCCTTCTCCTCCTCTTCCTTCCGCCTCTCTTCCTTCTCTTCTTCCTTCTTCTGCTCTTCCCCTTCCTTCTTCTTCCTCTCCTTCTCCCTCTCCTTTTTCTTCTACTTTTTAAATTTTTTTAAAAAATATGCTTTCAATTAAGAATTATGCATAAAGTAAAACTGCAATTTGAAGAAGCACCATTCCCAAAAGACTATGACCTATGAGGGCCAGAGTTTGCCCATGCCTGATCTACACCATCATATAATGCAGTTTGAACTGCATCGTATAGCTCAGTGGTTCCCAACTTCTTTTTGACCAGGGACCACTCTCCAACAAGGGTTACGAATCAGATTGTGGTCAACTTTAGATTCGGTTTGGTTATTTGGGGTGCTGATTCAGAAAATTGCATTGGATAGACCACATCGGGTCTAGTTTCTGATACAGAACATATGCCATCAAGTAGTCGGCATTTGCTCGCCCATAGAAAACCAGATTTAATAAACCTTGTCACTATAAGAAGGTTTCATGAGACCAGTTGCTCTCATTGCAACGGTGTAGTAACAGTGAGGCGGCGGACCATATTTTAGTTCTTGCGGACCACTGGTGGTCCACGAACCACAGGTTGGGAACCACTAGTATAGCTAGTGTAGACCCATACAATGCAGTTCTACCTGCATTATATGGGTCTACACTATACTGACCATGTAACTCAGTTCAAAATGCACTATGTGGCAGTGTAGATCCAGCTTTAGAGGTTCTTAAGGAACACACTATGAGTTTATAGGTTTTCCCATTGCAATTTTATGGCCAACTTTTGGTGGAAGTAAAGTTGGAGGATCTAGATTGCATCTACACGAATGGTTCTCAACCTTCCTAATGCCGCAACCTCTTAATTCAGTTCCTCATGTTGTTTTGGCCCCCAACCATAACATTATTTTTGTTGCTACTTCAGAATTGTAATTTTGTTACTGTTATGAATCGTAATGTAAATCTCTGATGTGCAGGACGTATTTTCATTCACTGGGATTTGTAGTTCACTTGCAATCAAAGAGCATTCTGAACTCCACCAACCATGGAACTGAACCAATCTTGGCACACAGAACTCCAATGACCAACAAAAACTAATGGAAGGGTTTGATGGGCATTGACCTTGAGTTTTGGAGTTGTAGTTCACCTACATCCAGAGAGCACCATAGACTCAAACAATGATAGATCTGTACCAAACTTGGCACAAATACTCAATAAGCCCAAATGTCAACACTGGTGGAGTTTGGGAATAATAGACCTTGGCATTTGGGGGTTGTAGTTGCTAGGATTTATAGTTCACCTACAACCAAAGAGCATTCTGAACCCCACCAATGATGGAATTGGGCCAAACTTCCCACGACCAACAGAAAATACTGTGTTTTCTGATGGTCTTTGGCAACCCCTCTGAAACCCCCCTCATTACCCCTCAAGGGGTCCTGGTTCCCAGGTTGTGAAACGCTGATCTACACTGTAGCATGAATGCAATTTGGCACCAATTTATCTATCATAGCTCAATGCTATGGAATGCTGTGAGTTTTTGTTTGGTGAGGCCCCAGCACTCTTGGGCTGAGAAGTCTAAAGACCTTGTAAAACAACAACTCCCAGGATCGCATAGCACTGAGCCATGTCGTATTACAGTGCCTTAATTCTACAGTGTAGAGTAGATGTTCCTCAAGCCACCAGGCAGATATCTCGGTCTATTACTCTCATTATCCCAATCCAGCATGAAGTTGATGGGAAATGTAGTTGTCCGGTTTGGAAAGCAGTATTTAGGTGCACCCAAATGCACCCCTTTTTGTGTTGATTCTCCTTTGCGTTGTGGATGGAGCTGAGGAATGAGGTCACACTGTCAAGGATACCCTTCTCTCTGTGGTGTGCAAGTGGAGACTTGTTTTTCCCCGGTGTGTGCAGAGAGGTGATATGTATGCACAGAGGTGGGGGGGGGGGGGGGAACCAAAATATAAAGCCCAACCACAAGACCCCTCAAAGGTATTTCCCATTCCACACCAGTGCTGCCCCTTGATGACGCCTGTCCTAACAAGCCACTGGGTGAAGTTTTGCCAAAGCTTCGTCTTCGGAGGCTGCTGGAGCTCCTTCCCGTGTCTCAAACTGTCTGACTTCTTTCCATCTCTCCACCACACCTTCCCTTCCCTCCTCCCCCTCTTCCCATTCCTCCAGTCCCAGTTCAATTTGCTCAACAGCAGCATGGATCAGAGCACTGACAGCCGAGCCGCTTCGTCGAGCCCGTATAGCTCGGAGCACGCCTCCAATGTCCCGACGCTCTCGCCTTACTCCCAGCCCAGTTCCACCTTCGACACCATGTCCCCGGCGCCCGTCATCCCCTCCAACACTGACTACCCGGGTCTGCATCACTTCGAAGTCACCTTCCAGCAATCCAGCACCGCCAAATCTGCCACCTGGACGGTAAGTTGCATGTTGTTTTTGTTTTGGGGTTTTGCTCTTCTCAGATGGGTCAGCCCGGTAGGAAGTGGTTCCTCAACGACTAGAACAGGAGATACAACCCAATCTGACCCTCAGTGATACCAGTTGATGCCCATGCATCTGTCCTCATTCTGGCATGGAAGGAGGTGGTCCCAAGGCACCTTCCCCAAAAGACCATGACCTTAAATGATATCAAATAGAAGATACAACACAATCCAACCCTTGGTGATACCAGCTGATGCCCATGCATCTACCCCCGTCGTGGCATGGAAGGAGATGGTCCCAAAACACTTTCCCCAGAAGACGATGACCTTAAATGATATCGAACAGGAGATATAACACAATCTGACCCTCGGTGATACCAGTTGACAACATTTAAGGCAATTGGCATTTGGAATCATCTCCTACCATGTCAGAACTAGGACAGAAGGAGGTGGTCCCAAAGCACCTTCCCCAAAAGACGATGACCTTAAATGATATTGAACAGGAGATCCAACACAATCTGACCCTCGGTGATACCAGTTGATGCCCATGCATCTGTCCCCGTCCTGGCATGGAAGGAGATGGTCCCAAGGCACCTTCCTCAAAAGACCATGACCTTAAATGATATCAAATAGGAGATACAATCCAGTCTGATCCTCGGTGATACCAGTTGATGCCCATACATCTGTCCTCATTCTGGCATGGAAGGAGGTGGTCCCAAGGCACCTTCTCCAAAGGACTATGACCTTAAATGATACCAAATAGGAGATACAATCCAATCTGACCCATGATGATACCAGTTGATGCCCATACATCTGTCCTCATTCTGGCATGGAAGGAGGTGGTCCCAAGGCACCTTCTACAAAGGACTATGACTTTAAATGATACCAAATAGGAGATACAATCCAACCTGACCCACGGTTATACCAGTTGATGCCCATACATCTGTCCTCATCCTGGCATGGAAGGAGATGGTCCCAAGCCACCTTCTCCAAAGGACTATGACTTTAAATGATATCAAATAGGAGATACAACACAATCAACCCTTGGTGATACCAGTTGATACCCATGCATCTGTCCTCATTCTGGCATGGAAGGAGATGGTCCCAAAACACTTTCCCCAGAAGATGATGACCTTAAATGATATTGAACAGGAGATACAACACAATCTGACCCTCTGTGATACCAGTTGACAACATTTAAGGCAATCGTCATTTGGAATCATCTCCTACCATGTCAGAACTAGGACAGAAGGAGGTGGTCCCAAAGCACCTTCCCCAGAAGACGATGACCTTAAATGATATTGAACAACACAATCTGATACCATTTGATCCCCATGCATCCGTCCTCATCCTGGCATAGAAAGAGATGGTCCCAATTCCCCCTTCCTAAAAGACTATGACCTTAAATGATATCAAACATGAGATACAACGCAATTTGACCCTTCATGCTTTCAGGTGATGCTCACAGTGACTCAATGAAAATTCTCCAGTGTTTCAAATCAATCTGTCCTAGTCCCAGCATGAAAGGAGGTGGTCCCAAGACAATGGCCATTTGGAGAAGGTGGCTTGGGACCATCTCTTCTATGCCAGGACTAGCACACCATCTCAGTTGGCATCGTTAGATTAGGTTGTGTTTTTCTCTTTGACAACATTTAAGGCAATCGTCATTTGGAATCATCTCCTACCATGTCAGAACTAGGAGATGGTTCCAAAGCAACTTCCCCAAAAGACTGACCTTAAATGATATCGAACAGGAGATAGAATCCAATCTGACCCTCGGTGATACCAGTTGATGCCCATGCATCTATCTTCACATTGGCATGGAAGGAGATGGTCCCAAAGTACCTTCCCCAAAAGATTATGATCTTAAATGATCTCGAACAGGAGATACAACACAATTTGACCCTTGGTGCTTTCGGGTGATGCCCACAGTGACTCAATGAAAGTTCTCCAGGGTTTCAGATCAATCTGTCCTAGTCCCAGCATGAAAGGAGGTGGTCGCAAAGCAATGGTCATTTGGAGAAGGTGGCTTGGGACCATCTCCTCTATGTCAGGACTAGCACAAAGATCTCTGAAACCCTAGAGAACTTCCATCTCAGTTGGCATCGTCAGATTAGGTTGTGTTTTTCTCTTTGACAACATTTAAGGCAATCGTCATTTGGAATCATCTCCTACCATGTCAGAACTAGGACAGAAGGAGATAGTCCCAAAGCACCTTCCCCAAAAGACTATGACCTTAAATGATATCAAACAGGAGATACAACACAATTTGACCCTTCGTGCTTTAAGGTGATGTCTGCAGTGGCTCAATTAAAGTTATCCAGGGTTTCAGACCAATCTGTGCTACTCCCAGCATGACAGGAGATAGTTCCAAAGCACCTTCATCAAAGAATTATTACACTAAATGCTATAGAACAGAAGATCTAACTCAATCCGACCCTTCCTGCTTTCTGTTGATGTTTACATTGACTGGCATCAATATCCTTGGTTCTCAATGGACCCCTACAACTGTTGTCCTACAACTCCTAGAAATACCAACCAGTTTACCAGCTGTTAGGATTTCTGGGAGTTGAAGACCAAAACATCTAGGGACCCACAGGTCGAGAACCACTGCTCTAGGGTTTCAGACCAACGTGTCCTCATCCTGGCATTGAAAGAGAAGGTCCCAAGGCAACTTCCCCAAATGACTATGGCCTTAAATGATATAGAAAAGAGGATTTCAAGTGATGCCCAATGGAAATTCTGCAGAGTTTTGGACCGAGCTGTCCTAGTTCTGGCATGGTAGGAGATGATTCCAAATGACAATTGCCTTAAATGTTATTGAAGAGAAAAACACAACCTAATCTGACGATACCAACTGAAACCCTCTAGGTTTCAGAGATCTTTGTCCTAGTCCTGGCATAGAGGAGATGGTTCCAAGCCACCTTCTGTTACTATTGCCTTTAATATTATAGAGCAGAAGATTCAACCAAAGCAGATCCTTGGCGTTTCCAGTTGACTACAGTCATCCCTCTACATTTGCTAGGCTTAGAGACACCGGAACCCAGCAAAAATGAAAAATCATGAAGGTGTTGCTACATTTAACTTAACTTCTCGCTAAGATCTTCCAGCAGGATTCAATGTCTGCTGGAAGCTGGACAGATCCACACCAGAGGAGCTAGGGATGGCTAGAGAGGCACTCTTCCAAGAAATCTCTACGTCCCCCAACATGAGGATGTTGACCATAGAATCATAATGGCGAACCCCAGAGATTCCCAGAAAGAGCATTTGTAATCCGACCCACCAAAGCGAAAACTGCAAATGTGGAGGGACGGCTGTAGTTCCTGACCTTTTGAAGGCTCTTCTGGGTTTCAGACAAGTTCTCCTCAAGCTTTCTCCTTTTCATTTTTGCTGGGTTCCTGTGTCCCTAAGCCTAGCAAATGTAGAGGGATGACTGTAGTCAACTGGAAGCGCCAAGGGTCAGCTTTGGAGAAAGCAGCACCTTCAGCTTGCAAAGCATGGGCTCTACAGTTGCGTGGTACTTCTAAAAAACAGTGAAATTCCACCACTGGTGGCTCTGAACAGAAGGCTAATCTGAGTAGGAGAACTGCAATAATTTGTCAATATAGCTTGGTACCATCTACATTGGGCTGTCTATAGTTTCAGACTTTTAGGATGCATCCTCAGCACGCAAATATACGCCCTATGACAAATCAATATTCCACCATCCCCACATATTGAGTGTCCATTTGTCCCTGCTGTGGGTGTGATGAGTTTGGAAGATGTCAAGGTATATCGTACCTTTCAGTACCATTTGGGAGTTAGGTATTGGCCACTCTATTTTGCAAAATAGTTAAGTAACATCATTTCTGATTTATTCCAGTTTACTTGTTGTTTTATAAATTACTAGTGGTCCCCTGCCATGCTTTGCTGTGGCCCAATCAGGTGATCTGTAAAAATAAAGTAATGAGAAAGTGATGGTTTCTAATATATGTAATTTTAATGCGTGTGGGTAAACAGTATTTATTGTTGTTTCTTTGCCTGTGTTGATGTGGAGATTGTCTGGTTTGCCTACTCTGGAACATGCACAGGGGCGGCTCGTCCATTACGCGAAGTAAGCGGTCGCACAACACTTTTTTTTTTGCCGGGGGCGCAGAGGCACCTCTGTAAATGCCCCTCGACCGCCACTTGAGGAGCGCCCCCCTCAGCTCACAACAGCCCTAGCAATCCGGGGGGAGCCTCGGCTTTCTTGCCTTGCTGCCGGGTGATCCTCTTCCCAAAGGGGCCGGGCCCTTGGGTCTCGCCTAGCCCCTCTCGTTCCTGCTCCACCCGGCCACCGGGTGCGCTAGCAGAGCCGGCGCTCAATCGTTCTCCGCATTCGATCCCTTCCCCATGACCGGCTCCCTTTCCCGATCCCCCAGCGCTCCACCCACCTCCTCTCCTCTCCCCATTCCGTGGGTGGGCCAAGGGGCGGAGCCGCCACGCCTGGCCCGCTTCAGGTCCGGAGGCGTGTCTGAAGACCCCAGTATACGCACCAAAAGTCGCCTCTTCTCCTGACTTTCTCTTCAGCCATTGGGACCAAGAGAGAGAGAGAGAGAGAGAGAGAGAGCCCCTCCACCTGGAGGTATCTCCCACCTCCGCTCCCTCCTTTGTTTTTGTGCCTACCTTCAGGAAAGGTGGGCATCTCCACCGCTCTCTCTCTCTCTCTCTCTCTCTCTCTCTTGGTCCCAATGGCTGAGGAGAAAGTCAGGAGAAGAGGTGACTTTTGGGTTACACGCCAGGGTCTTCAGGCACGCCTCTGGACCCAAAGTGGGCCAGGCAAGGGAGCAAGTGCGGCAAGTGTAGTTACTGGGATGTATAGTTCACCTACAATCAAAGAGCATTCTGAACTCCACCAATGATGGAATTGAACCAAATATGGCCACAGAACTCCCACGATGAACAGAAAATATATATCAATGATTGGTTGGGGGGGGCGTCAAAATACTGTTTGCTTACTGTTGAAAATTACCTAGGGCCGCCTCTGAACATGCAAAATATCATTGTCCTTCTTTAGGGGTCCCTTTCAAATCTATGATACTATATCTCTCTGTGTGTGAATAATATATATCTATCTATATCTATGGCTGGATGGATCTTTGTCAGGAGGGCTTTGATTATGTTTTCTTGCTCTGGTGAAGGGGGTTAGACTGGATGGCCTTAAGTGTTTTCTGTTGGTCATGGGGGTTCTGTGTGGGAAGTTTGGCCCAATAATAATAATAATAATAATAATAATAATAATAATAATAATAATCTTTGTTTATACCTCGCCACCATCTCCCCGATGGGGACTCAGAGCAGCTTACATGAGGCCAAGCCCAAATAACAATGACAATAAAGAAAAAACCAAAACACAAACTAATAACATCATATTAACATAAAACATATGCATACATAACAATATAAAAATTACAATAAGCACAACTATGTTGTTAATGGGGTTCAGAATGCTCTTTGATTGTAGGTGAAGTATAAATCCCAGTAACTACAACTCCCAAATGTCAAGGTCTGTTTCCTCCAAACGCCATCTGTGTTCATATTTGGGCATATGGAATATTCGTACCAAGTTTGGTCCAGACCCATCATTGTTTGAGCCCACAGTGTTCTTTGGATGTAGGTGAACTACAATTCCCAAACTCAAGGTCAATGCCCACCAACCCCTTCTAGGGTTTTCTGTTGGATCATGGGAGTCCTGTGTGATAAGATTGGTTCAGTTCCATGGTTGGTGGAGTTCAGAATGCTTTTTTCATTGTAGTTGAACTATAAATCCCAGCAACTTCAACTCCCAAATGACAATATCAGGGTTTTTGAGTGATGGTCACTCCTTGGGTTAGTAGGTGTCTTGTGGCCAAATCTGATGGCAAATTGTCCAGTGGTTTTTGAGTTATGTTAATCCCACAAACAAACATTACATTTTTATTTATAGACTAGCCGTCCCCTGCCACATGTTGCTGTGGCCCACTCTGGTGGTCATGGGGGTTCTGTGTGGGAGGTTTGGCCCAATTTTATCGTTGGTGGGGTTCAGAATGCTCTGTGATTGTAGGTGAACTACAAATCGTAGTAACTACAACTCCCTAATGTCAAGATTCTATTTTTTCCCAAATTCCACCCATGTTCACATTTGGGCATATTGAGTATTCGTGTAGAGTTTGGTCCAGATCCATCATTGTTTGAGTCTACCGTGATCTCTGGATGTAGGTGAACTACAACTCCAAAACCAAAGGACATTGCCCACCAAATATTTCCAGTATTCAAGAGTGATGTTGACAAGCATGGGAGAACTGTGTGACAAGTTTGATTCAATTCCATCGTTGGTGGGGTTCAGAATGCTCTATGGTTGTAGGTGAACTATAAATCCCAGCAACTCCAACTCCCAAATGACAAAATCAGTTTTTTGAGTCACAAGGGGGCAGCAAGGAAATCTGACTCTGTGCACCAAATGCTGTCAAGCCAAGGCAACCCTTTCCTGTTTTCCTTCCTAGCTTTTGGTTGCCACTCTACATCAGTGGTTCTCAATCTGGTCCTCCTGATGGCTAGGCTAAGCTAATTTCTGGGAGTTATAGAATCATAGAAAGAGACCCCAAGAGCCATCCAGTCCAACCCCCTTCCATGCCAGAGCAGATAGATAGAAAGAAAAAAGAAAGAAAGACATAGATAGATTCACAGTCAAACCGCTTAAGATAGTTAGATATAGATAGAGTTACTATTATTAGCTATTATTAGCTATTATTATATGGAGCCCCCCGTGGCGCAGTGGGTTAAACCCCTGTACCGGCAGGACTGAAGACCGACAGGTCACAGGTTCAAATCCGGGGAGAGGTGGATGAGCTCCCTCTGTCAGCTCCAGCTGCCAAAGCGGGGACATGATAGAAGCCTCCCAAAAGGATGATAAAAACATCAAATCATCCGGGCATCCCCTGGGCAACGTCCTTGCAGATGGCCAATTCTCTCACGCCAGAAGCGACTTGCAGTTTCTCAAGTCGCTCCTGACACGACAAAAAAAGCCATTATTGTTATTATTATTATTATTATTATTATTATTTACTTTACTTGCTTATGTGATCTCTCGTTGTCTGAGTATGATGGCCTTCCAAGTGTAGTGCCTTTGCAGTGGATATGTAGGTCATTGTAGATCCTTATTAGAATCATAGAATGATAGAATCATAGAATCCTAGAGTTGGAAGAGACTTCATGGGCCATCCCAGTCCAACCCCATTCTGCCAAGAAGCAGGAATATTGCATTCAAAGCACCCCCGACAGATGGCCATCCAGCCTCTGTTTAAAAGCCTCCAAAGAAGGAGCCTCCACCACACTCTGGGGCAGAGAGTTCCACTGCTGAACAGCTCTCACAGTCAGGAAGTTCTTCCTTATGTTCAGATGGAATCTCCTCTCTTGTAGTTTGAAACCATTGTTTCATGTCATCCTAGTCTCCAGGGAAGCAGAAAACAAGCTTGCTCCCTCCTCCCTATGACTTCCTCTCACATATTTATGCATGGCTATTATGTCTCTTCTCAGCCTTTTCTTCTTCAGGCTAAACATGCCCAGCTCCTTAAGCCACTCTTCATAGGGCTTGTTCTTTGATCATTTTAGTCGCCCTCCTCTGGACACATTCCAGCTTGTCAATACCTCACTTCAATGTCGGAGCCCAGAATTGGACACAATATTCCAGGTGTGGTCTAACCAACCATAGAGCATGTGGAGCAGGACTTCCCTGGATCTAGACACTATAGAGGCCAAAATCTCGTTGGCTTTTTTTTTTTGCTGCCACATGACATTGTTGGCTCATGTTTAACTTGTTGTTCACGAGGAGCCCAAGATCTTTTTCACACGTACTGCTCTCGAGCGAGGCGTCCCCCATTTTGTATCTTTGCATTTTGTTTTTCCTGCCAAAGTGGAGTCTCTTGCATTTCTCACTGTTGAACTTCATTTTGTTAGTTTTGGCCCATCTCTCTAATCTGTCAAGATCGTTTTGATTTCTGCTCCTGTCCTCTGGAGTATTGGCTCTCCCTCCCAATTTGGTGTCGTCTGTAAACTTGATGATCATGCCTTCTCACCATTCATCAAAGTCATTAATGAAGATCCTGAACAGGACTGGGCCCAGGACGGAGCCCTGCTGATGGCACTCCGCTCGTCACTTCTTTCCAGGATGAACAGGAAAGGATTGGGGAGAATCACCCTTTGGGTTCGTCCAGATAGAGTTACTATTATTACCAATTATTAGCTATTATTATTATTATTTACTTTACTTGCTTATGCGATCTCTCGTTGTCTGAGCATGATGGCCTTCCAAGTGTAGTACCTTGGCAGTGGATATGTAGGTCACTGTAGATCCCTATTCTTGACCTGCGTGTTCTTCTGCAGTGAGGACAACAGTTTCCAAGTGGAAGGTGGTCCCAGTCAGGGTTGGCTTAATGTGTCTTCCTCTTGGCAGGTCTCTCTCTTTTGCCCTACATTCATACCTCTTTGAAATCCACAGCACTGCGGTCACAGCTAACCTCCAGTTAGCGCTCTTAAGGGCCAGGGCTTCCCAGTTCTCAGTGTCTATGCCACACTTTTTAATGTTGGCTTTAAGCCCACCTTTAAATCTCTTCTCCTTCCATTCGCCGTTCTTGAGTTGGGAGTATAGTAACTGCTTTGGGAGATGGTGATCAGGCATTCCGACAACGTGGCATAGAGTCCAGTGAAGTTGAAAGTGTAGGACCATCGCTTCAATGCTGGTGGTCTTTGCTTCTTCCAGCATGCTGACATTTGTTTGCAGGATTTTTTGGAGGCAATGCTGATTTATTTATTTATTTATTTATTTGTTTACTATACTTGTATACTGCCTTTCTCAGCCTATCGGCGACTCAAGGCGGTTTGATGATATAATTCTAGGAGTTGAGTGTGACGTCTATGGACAATCCACATTTTCCAGGCGTATAACAGGGTTGGGAGGGCAATAGCTTTATAAACAAGCACCTTGGTCTCCCTACGGATGTCCCAGTCCTCAAACACTCTCTGCTTCATTCAGAAAAATGCTGCACTCGCAGAGCTCAGACGGTGTTGTATTTCAGTGTTAATGTGAAGAAGGGGAGCCAGGAAGACCAGGAGTTCTGCCATGTCTCCTAGATTATCAGTTAGGAGCCCCTCCCCGCCCCAGCAACAATATAGTAATATATAATATTAAGATTGTGCTGTGCTAATATTATAATATATTGTATACGCATATAAAAGTGATAATAATATTATAATGTAATACAATGTAATCTATATAAATAAAAATGTAATGTTCGTTTGTGGGATTAACAGAACTCAAAAACCACTGGACGAATAGACACCAAATTTGGACACAAGACACCTAACAACCCAATGTATGTCCTTCACTCAATAAAATTGATTTTGTCATTTGGGAGTTGTAGTTTCTGGGATGTATAGTTCACCTACAATCAAAGAACATTCTGAACCCCGCCAGCGATGGAATTAAACCAAACTTGGCACACAGTTCTCCCATGACCAACAGAAAACACTTACAAGGGTTTGGTGGGCAGTGTCCTTTGGTTTTGGAGTTGTAGTTCACCTACATCCAGAGATCACTGTGGACTCAAACAATGATGGATCTGGAGCAAACTCTACAAGAATACCCAATATGTCCAAATGTGAACATTGGTGGAGTTTGGGGGAAATAGTGTCTTGACATTTGGGAGTTGTAGTTGCTGGGATTTATAGTTCACCTACAATCACAGAGCATTCTGAACTCCACCAATGATAGAATTGAGCCAAACCTCCCACACAGAACCCCCATGTGTATATTTTATATTACATGTAGTATTACTAATAATATTACAATAGTACAATATAGTGATATATGATACTAATACTGTGCTATGCCAACAATATAATATATTGTATGTACATATAACTTATAAGCCACTCTGAGTCCCCTTTGAGGTGAGAAGGGCAGGATATAAATGCCGTAAATAAATAAATACATGTTGATTTTTGTGGAGAGGTGGCTGCCAAGGTAGTGGAAATGGTCAACATTTTCTAACATTACACCATTAAGCTGTTTTGGTTTTTTTTGGCATTGTTGTGACTCAGCTGGAACCACAGACACAGACGGATAGTGTTGTGACTCAGATGGGGTCTCAGAGTGACTCTGACGAGGATGATGGGATTCAGGTTCACAATCAGGTTCAAAATGTTCCTGTTATAGACAATGAGGAACAGGGTGTACAAGTTCAGTTTCCCAAAGCAGGGAATGATGTTTTTGATACTGAAACTAGCCAGACTCAGAAAAGGACGACAGTTCTCAGCCTGATAGTAGGCAGGAAGGCAACCAGGCTGACACTAACTAGCAGCCTGACCTTGATGAAATGGGAATCTTAGATCGGGCTGACCGTTTGGAATTCAGAGTTCGAAGGAGTGTGAGAATAGCCAACAAGAAAGAGGCCAGAGGCCAAAGAAATGCTTTCATGTATTGCAAAGGGTATTAACAGGGGCGGCTCATCCATTACGTGAAGTAAGCGGTCGCAGAACACTTTTTTTCCCAGGGGCGCAGAGGCGCCTCTGTAAATGCCCCTCGACCGCCACTTGAGGAGCGCCCCCTCAGCTCACAACAGCCCTAGCAGTCCGGGGAGAGCCTCGGCTTTCTTGCCTCGCTGGCTGGCAATCCTCTTCCCAAAGGGGCCGGGCCCTTGAGCCTTGCCTAGCCCCTCTCGTTCCTACTCCACCCGGCCACCGGGTGCGTGAGCAGAGCCGGCGCTCAATCGTTCTCTGCATTCGATTCTTCCCCATGACCGGCTCCCTTTCCCGATCCCCCGGCACTCCACCCTCCTCCTCTCCTCTCCCGAATCCGCGGGTGGGCCAAGGGGCGGAGCCGCCATGTCTGGCCCACTTTGGGTCCAGAGGCGTGTCTGAAGACCCCAACGTGCGCACCAAAAGTCGCCTCTTCTCCTGACTTTCTCTTCAGCCATTGGGACCAAGAAAGAGAGAGCGAAAGCCCCTCCGCCTGGAGGTATCTCCCACCTCCACTCCCTCCTTTGTTTTTGCGCCTACCTTCAGGAAAGGTGGGCATCTCCACCTCTTTCTCTCTCTCTCTCGATCCCAATGGCTGAGGAGAAAATAAGGAGAAGAGGTGACTTTTGGTGCACACGCCGGGGTCTTCAGGCACACCTCCGGACCCAAAGCGGGCCAGGCAAGGGAGCAAGTGCGGCAAGTGTAGTTACTGGGATGTATAGTTCACCTACAATCAAAGAGAATTCTGAACTCCACCAATGATGGAATTGAACCAAATATGGCACACAGAACTCCCACGACAAACAGAAAATATATATCGTCAGAGCAACTTCTCGCTCTACTAAGCAACTTGTGCTCGTTTTCCTGTGTCCATGGTCTTGGGATTTTGTCATGTTCTCATGGGACTTTGTTTTGTTGGTGCCATTTGAAATTCTACTTTACAGTGCTATGTTTTATTGATCTTTGGAACACTATTTGCTTTTTAAACTTTTCATCTTTTACTTTTTAATAAACTACAAAGACTACAGTCGGTGTGCAGTTCTGGTGAATCTATTCTGAGGTGCAACAGGCATTGCAGAGGGGTTGGCTGGTGACTGCTGGAAGAGCACTTTGGTTTTCTCAATGTACAATGAGAGGCTGAGCTTCTTGTATGCTTCTGCAAAGGTGCTTAGAGTGGCTTGTAGGTCTTCTTCTGAATGCACATAGACTACATCAGTGTTTCTCAACCTCCCTAATGCTGCGACCCCTTGATACAGTTCCTCGTGTTGTGGTGACCCTCAACCATAACATTATTTTGCTTCTTCGTAACTGTAATTTTGCTCCTGTTATGAATGGTACTGCAATTATCTGATAAGCAGGATGTATTTTCACTGGATCAAATTTGGCACAAATACCTGATATGCCCAAATTTGAATAGTGGTGGGATTGGGAGGAGGGGGGATTGATTGATTTTTTTTATTTGGGAGTTCGAGTTGTTGGGATTTATAGTGCACCTACAATCTGAACTCCACCAATGATGAAATTGGACCAAACCTGACACACAAAACTCCCATGGACAACAGAAAACACTGGAAGGGTTTGGTGGGCATTGACCTTGAGTTTGGGAGTTGTAGTTCACCTATATCCAGACAGCACTGTGGACTCAAACAATGATGGATCTGGACCAAACGTGGCACAAATACTCAATATGCCCAAATGTGAACACTGGTGTAGTTTGAGGGAAATAGACCTTGACATTTGGGAGTTGTAGTTGTTGGGATTTATAGTTCACCTACAATCAAAGAGCATTCTGAACCCCACCAACAATCGAATTGGGCCAAACTTCCTACATAGAACCCCCATGACCAACAGAAAATACTGTGTTTTCTGATGGCCTTTGGTGACCCCTCTCACACCCCCAGCGACCCCCTCAGGGGTCCCGACCCCCAGGTTGAGAACCACTGGACTACATTATCATCAGCATATTGGAGTTCTATAACATATGTTGTTGTGACATTGGTTTTCGGCTTATTATTATTATTATTATTATTATTATTATTATTATTATTAGACTCAGGGCCATCCAGTCCAACCATTTAAATAGATAGATATTTACATAGTACAATAGAGTCTCACTTATCCAACATGAACGGACCGGTAGAACATTAGATAAGCAAAAGTGTTGGATAATAAGGTGGGATTAAGGAAAAGCCTATTAAAAGTCAAATTACATTAACCCTTCCATCACCAACCATCAACTGCAGAACATATGACAACTCCCACGACAACAGAAAATACTGGAAAGGTTTAGTGAGCACTGACTTTGAGTTTTGGAGCTGTAGTTCACCTACGTCCAGAGAGCACTGTGGACTCAAACAATGATAGAACTTTGCATGGATTTGCATAACTTAACTTCTATTTACTGCAGCCAGATTTAGAGGCTCTTGAGAAGGCAATGTATTGGTTTGGTCTTTGCCTTCAGCTACACCTTGTTGAATAATAATAATATCCTATATGCACAATGTTTTGGATTTTGGTGGGGTTTTGGAATATTTATAGAATGAGAGATCTTGGAGACAGGACCTAAGTCTATACATGTATGCATATATAGTCAGGACGGACTTTGTCTTATTGAGGTGGAATCTCTTTTTCTGCAATTGGAGTCCATTATCCCATTGAGCGGATGTTGGCAATCTGGTCTCTGGTTCCTCTGCCTTTTCTAAACCCAGCTTGTACATCTGTCAACTCTCGCTCCATGTCTTGCTGGAGTCTACCTTGCAGGATCTTGAGCATTACCTTCCTGGCATGAGAAATAAGTGATTCTGTATCAAAGTTTGAGCATTCTTTAGCATTTCCCTTTTTTCGGTATGGGGATATCAGTTGATTTTTTCCAATCTGATGGATATTCTTGTGTTTTCCATATTTGCTGGCATATGACATGCATCATCTTGACAGCAACCTCTTCCAAGATTTTAAACAGTTCAGCTGGAATCCTGTCATCTCATGCTGCCTTGTTATTAGCAATGCTTTTTAAGGCCCATTTAACCTCACTCCTCAGGATGTCTGGTTCTAATTCACTCACCACACCGTCAAAGCTATCCTTGATATTATTATCCCTCCTGTACAGACCTTCTGTATAATTTTGCCACCTTCTCTTGATCTCTTCAGCTTCTGGATAATACAGGGTGCTGCAACATAACTTCCTTTTTTAAAAAGGGTGCCATTCAGTCGGTTGAAGATGTAGTGGAGCGCTAGTGTTCTCGTCCGAGAGGCGAGAGTATAAAGTTTTGTCCTGACACAGTTCAGTCGCCATCATGCGTTGGAACACTGAGGAGTGTGCTTTCACCATTGAGGCCTACTTTTCGAGCAGATGTTCTGTGATCGCAACCCAGCGCGCCTTTCGGATTCGCTTTAATTTAGCCCCATTGGCCCCTGTCCCGTACTGGAAATCAATTGTGACGTGGGTCACTACATTCAGACAAACTGCAAGTGTGACAAGACAAAGAACTGGAGTCCCTCGGCCCATTAGATCACCTGAGAACACTGAGGCAGTGAGAGCTTCAGTGTTGCGATCACCACGGCATTCTGCGTGCAAACATGTGTCTGCCCTTGGGCTTTCCGATCGTTCTGTGAGAAGAATTCTTCATGATGATCTTCATTTCCATCCTTACAAGATGGTGATTGTGCAGGAACTTTCTGAACATGACTACAATTCTTGGAGTGTGACGGCGCGAGTGGCGCCACCTATGTGTAGAACTGTTAGTTGCAAGATTTAAACTGTTGTATCATGCTTAAGCCTGCATTTTTACCCTGTTTATGTATAGTTGGATTGATTATTTATAGCTGTCAATCAGTACTGTTTGGCTCCACCTCTTCCTACAGGAGGGGAGTGCTTCCTTTCTTTCATTCTGCCATCAGAGTTTCTACCAGATGGATGTGAATAAGATCCTGATTTAATTACCTCTCAGCACCAGTTCTGAAGTTTTTACCCTTGAGACATGCTTCATGTTCAGACCAACCTGAACGACGTTGGAAGTCTCAAGCGCCTTCAAACCGGTTCTTTTGGCACCAGAGGAAGATCCTGAGTCTTCAAACATAGGCCATTTGAACTGGGGTTGTGGCATTCACAGCCATTGAGGAAAGAGGAAATTTGGTGAGGCTTCTCAGCTTCAAACTCCTTGGACCCAGGACTAACTGAGACTGTAACGTATATTTTCCTTCACCCCTCCGAAGTTTCCAGCTCATTGCTTTAAAGAAATAACTCTTTGTGATCAATAAAACTTACTTTGAGTTATTTACAGTGTTTTGGGAATTTTAGAGTTCCAGTTTCCTATAGGAGGGCAAGAAGCAAACCCCTGGGGAAAGATGCCACGTCCATGCCTCCTTCATTAAGAGTTATAGTCCCCAGGCACGACGGCACATGGAGGAACGCGTGTGAGGTTCTTCTCGAAGTCATTCCTGAGGACGTTATTATTTTTTTTAGTGATGAAGCCCATTTTCATTTGTGTGGATCCGTCAACAAATAAAACATGCACTACTTGGCTGACAACAATCCTCGAGAATGGCATCCAAGGCCTTTCCATTCACCTAAAATCACAGTGTGGTATGCAATTTCCTCAGCTGGAATTATTGGTCCCTGGTTCTTTGAGGAAAATGAAGTCGCAATGACAGTGAATTTGGACCGGCATGTAAACATGTTACAGGGATTTTTTTCCCACGGCTAGATGGATTGGACTTAGGGGACATTTGGTTCCAACAAGACGGTGCAACTGCACACACTTGGCGGTTTTGAGGGAACACTTCCCAGAGCACCTTATCTCAATTTGGGGGGATTTGGAGTGGCTGGCCCGCTCCCCCCCCCCCCAGTCGACACTTTGAGTGAGCTGGAGACCTTGTGGCCGCTTAGTGGGCCTATCTTCGATCAATTTACACCGCTTGACATGGAAGATGTCGCCAGGATTCTGGCTACTGCAAAACCAACCACCTGTTCTCTTGATCCGTGCCCCTCTTGGCTGATCAAGAGCTGCTTGGAAGGTCTACTTGATCCATTGTGCAGTATAATCAACGGCTCTCTTGAACAGGGAGGTTTTCAGGACAACCTAAAAGAGTCAAGGGTTCGTCCCTTGTTAAAGAAACCTAGCTTGGATCCTATGACCCTTGCCAATTACTGTCCTGTTTCTAATCTGCCATTCTTAGGTAAGGTGATAAAGCGGGCTGTACTGGGACAATTGCAACAATTCCTGGATGACACAGCTGGCCTGGACCCTTTCCAGTCAGGTTTCCGCCCTGGCCATGGGACGGAAACAGTCCTGGTTGCCATTACGGATAAACTCCGTCACCAGTCTGACAACGGTGGATCCGCGCTACTGGTACTTCTTGAACTTTGACACCGTCGACTACGATCTAATGATTCACCATCTTGCCATGTCCGGGGTTCGCGGTCAGGCCCTTAATTGGTTCAGCTCATTTCTCCGGAACCGGAGTCAACGCGTGGAGTACATGGATCAAGTCTCCGATAGATCCCCACTCCTATGTGGGGTCCCCCAAGGTGCAATTCTCTCTCCTCTTCTCTTCAACATCTACGTTAGACCCCTTGCTAGTTTGGCTCGGAGTTTCGGCCTGGACTGCTACCAATATGCGGACAATACCCAACTCCTTCTGCGCCTGGAGCCACGTCAATTCCAGACAATTTCACCCTCTGTCTGGAAGCTCTGTCGAACTGGCTACGTGCTAGCAGACTGAAGGTGAACCCGGCGAAGACTGAGATTCTCTGGCATGGTCGCTCGGCAGGTCCGACTCCTCCTTTACCCACCTTCGATGGTGCCGCCCTATCTCAATCAACCATTCTTAAGATCTTAGGTGTCGTCCTGGATTCACAGCTGACAATGGAAGCTCAGGTCACTGCTGCCAGCAAACAGGCTTTTTCCATTTACGACAAGCGAGGCAACTGGCACCCTACCTATCTGACGAGGCTCTGGCAACTGTCATCCATGCCACGGTCACGTCTAGGCTGGACTATTGCAACGCCCTGTATGTTGGCCTTCCGATGTCTACGAACCGAAAACTCCGTATTGTTCAGAATGCGGCAGCCAGGCTACTCACAAGAATGCCCATGAAATGCCATATAACACCAGTGCTGCAACATTTACATTGGCTTCCAACTGAGTACCGTGGCCTGTATAAGATGTTAGTTCTGACCTCTACAATTCTTTACGGCCAGGGTCCATCGTACCTTAGGGACCGCCTCTCCTTCTCCCATCATCGGAGGTCGCAACGACCAGCCCAACGCAACTTACTCTATATACCGGGTCCTAGAGAAGTGCCCTTGGAAAGGACAAGGCGCAGGTGGGCTTTCTCTATTTCTGCCCCTGCCTTGTAGAATTCCTTGCCGCCCTACTTGAGAGCCATGCGGGACTGAGGGCCTTTTACTCTCGCACTTAAGACCTGGCTTTTTACTAGAGCATTCGATCTCTGTTGATTTTTAAATTCTGTATGTATGTATTTTATCTTTTACAATTTAGCTGTAAATCGCCTAGAGCATTCTCGGATGGAGGGCGATTAATAAGTAATTAAAGATGATGATGATGATGATGATGATGATGATGATGATGATGATGATATATTGGAGGCAAAGATGAAGTCATTTGGCCACATAATGAGAAAACAGCAAAGCTTGGAGGAGGTCATGATGCTGAGGAAAATGGAAGGAAAAAGGAAGAGGGCCAACCAAGGGCAAGGTGGGTGGATGGTAGAGACTGACTTGACCTTGATGGAGCTGGGGGTGGCCACGGTCAACAGGGAGCTCTGGTGTGTGCTGGTCCAGGAGGTCACGAGGAGTTGGAAGCAACTGAACAAATAAATAACAAAACTCCATTGAGCAGTACAAACACATAGCCAGATCGTTTGAAGCAACGTTTCCCAGAAGTGTCTGCATGAAGCAAAGTTGGTGCATACATCAACCAGGAAAGGCATCAATGTCTCAGAAAATTCTGGAGAAGGCATCCTCAAACCGTACCACATGGCTGAGTTTTCATTGATGTGAACGAAGTAGTCACTGGAGCAGCATCTCTTTCCCGGAGCCCATGCCCCCTCAACCATGGCTTCTCTCCATCGTTCCTATGGCATGACGGAGCATGTTGGTCCCCCCACCGACAGGCGCAAAGCCATCAAGCCCTCGGCTTGCCGGATCTGCCCAAACTTGTCAGATTGCAGCTGCCTCCATGCCTTCCATGCCACGCCAGGCAGCTGGTAACCGATAGATAATTAGTATTTTTCTCAAGTCGCCTTTCAGCCTTGGTACCCACCATCTCCCTTCCTGGTGCTGGAAGTATACACAGAGCCTTCGGCCACTTGCATCTTGCAAGGAATATGATTCTGCCTGGGAGTTTGGTGGAATCTCCTTCTCCGGAGGTTCTTAAGCAGAGGCTGGATGGCCATCCCTTGAGGATGCTTTGATTGTGTCTCCCTGCAGAATGGGGTTGGACTGGGTGGCCCTTGGGGGTCTCTTCCAACTCTTATGGTTCTATGAAAGGTGTGTGTTCTCCTCTCAAAGCGGTGTTGTTGAAGGAAGCAGGCTTTAGATGGGTTGCAGGATAAGACATGAATAACTTTAGTAACTTTAAAAAAGTGGTTCTCAACCATCCTAATGCCGCAACCCCTTAATACATTTCCTCATGTTGTGGTGACACCCAACCATAATATTATTTTCCTTGCTATTTCATAACTGTAATTTTGCTACTGTTATGAATCATAATGTAAATATCTGGTGTGCAGAATGCATTTTCATTCACTGGTCCAAATTTGGCACAAATAACCAATATTCCCAAATTTAAATACTGGTGAGGTTGGGGGAGGTGATTGGTTTTGTCATTTGGGAGTTGTACTTGCTGGGATTTATAGTTCACCTACAATCAAAGAGCATTCTGAACTCCACCAACGATTGAATTGAACCAAACTTGGCACACAGAACTCCCATGATCAACAGAAAACACTAGAAGGGTTTGGTGGGCATTGACCTTGAGTTTTGGAGTTGTCATTTACCTACATCCGGAGAGCACTGTGAACTCAAACAGTGATGGATCTGGACCAAGCTTGGCATGGATACTCAATATGCCTCAATATGAACACTGATGGAGTTTGGGGAAGATAGACCTTGACATTTGGGAGTTGTAGTTGCTGGGATTTATAGTTCATCTATAATCAAAAGAGCATTCTGAACCCCACCAATTGAACCAAACTTGGCACACTGAATCCCCATGACTAATAGAACATACTGGGTTTTCTTTGGTGACCCCTCTGATGACCCCCTAGGGGTCCCGACCCCCAGGTTGAGAAACTCTGCTGTAGCTCATAAAAGGCTTGTGGCCAATGTGCATTACATCTCCATTGCTTTGATTTCTGCATTTCATGTCCCGCAGTTGCCCAGCCAACTGACAGTTCTCATCCTAAAAACAAACTTTCTCAAACTCTGGAATGAAGTGAGCCTAAATCTCACCCTGTTCCCCTATATCGGGGGTCCTCAAACTTTTTAAATCGAGGGCCAGGTCACAGTCCTTCAAACTGCTGGAGGGCCGGATTATAATTTGAAAAAATATATATACCTATGCACACTGCACATATCTTATTTGTAGTGCAAAAAACACCTAAAAACAATACAATAATTAAAATGAAGAACAATTTTAACCAATATTAAATTATTAGTATTTCAATTGAAAGTGTGGGCCTGCTTTTGGCTGATGAGATGGGATTGTTGTTGTGTGCTTTCAAGTTGTTTCAGACTTAGGCTGATCCTGAGCGAGAGCCAGGGAAATGATCTTGGAGGGCCGTATCCGGCCCCCGGGCCTTAATTTGAGGACCCCTGCCCTATACAATGACTAAAGAGAAGTAGCATGATCCGTGTTTATAGTTCATCAACAATCCAAGAGCATTCTGAACCCCACGAATGATAGAATTGGGCCAAACTTCCCACACAGAACTCCCATGACTAATAGAACATACTATGTTTTCTGATAGCCTTTGGCGACCTCCCTGACATCCCCTCATGACCCCCCTTTTTCCAGGGGATGAGATCTCCATTTTGGAATCTCCCCTGCCTCCTTCAGTAGAGAAAGAAAGCTTCAGATGTGCTGTTGGTCAGGCAGGTAGCTCTGAAAAAAATCATTGTAAGTACGATTGAGTGACTGAGTTATATAGATAAAGAAGCTAGTTGAGATAGATAGATAGATAGATAGATAGATAGATAGATAGATAGATAGAATAGCAATTGAGTTATAGATAGCAATTGAGATATAGACAAGTTATTGAATATTATTGAGCAGTACTTCATCTCCAAAGCTAACCTTGAGCTATAGATAGGGAAAAACCTCTTTTTCTAACCATAGCAGCTCAGGGTTAGGGTGAAAGGATCCCAGGATATTTTCTACCATTTGGGGAAGAGTTACCTCAGTAACTGAAGGAAAAGGAAAGAAAAATCATCTCAACAGTTTCACCAATTGACTGTTTTGTTTGTAACTTTTGCAAGCTGTGCCAAGTCTGCAAGGACTTTGAGAAATAAATATTCTGTTTTGGTGTTCAAAACCTGTAGTAGCCTCAATTGCTGGGAATCTCAAGCTTCTAAAGAAAGACCCCCGCGGTCCACCCAGACAAAGAGAGAAGCACATCTTAGTTTTATTTTTATAGAATCTGGGTGTGACGGCACATCAGACATACAGAGATACAGATTCTATATAACTACATTGAATCCACAAACAACCTACTTTGGCTAACATACAAACAAAGTGGAACTACATTTTTACTCAGCATTTACATTACACATACACATTCATTCATCCTCATGCATCCAAATATTTCCATATCCTTTCTCCCTCCTTGGAGAAGCACCTGCTTAGGCCAGACCCTGCTTTCCCTGCCTGGCAATGCTCAGTTTCAAAACACCAAAATACATCCTTTTTCCCTAAGAACAACGCCACGGATCAAATTTCTGTTTTCCCTTCAGCAGAAACCGACTCCCTGCAAATGTATCATGATTCCAAAATTGCACTCCTTCCACTTCCCTTGAGAAAAGGAGCAAGTGACCAGATTTCTGCTTTCCATTGCAGATCTGCCACTCCCAAAGTTGCACCATCTCTTGCCTTCCCAAGGACAACAGTGACAGGTGGGCCAGACTCCTCTGGTCTGCCACACTTTTGGAATATCAGAAGGTCTCTTATATAGCAATATTTCTTGCTGATGTTGTTCCAAAGTTGTAAATGAATGATTGATGTTTTTCCAGCCTGAAACGTCCTGGCTACATCTCGATTCCTGACAGATGTTGACTCTTCTTAATTGGTGTTGGCAAACCTAAGGAGCCTTGTGTTGACTTCCTTGTTAATGTAACAAACCTTGTAAACTTTTCCTCAACTTAAAGAGGCATTGTCTCTGATAATGTAAACAAGTTGTTTTCCCCCCAAAAGTTCAATGGTTAATCATGTTTTTGTCGTGTCAGGAGCAACTTGAGAAACTGCAAGTCGCTTTTAGTGTGAGAGAATTGGCCATCTGCAAGGATGTTGTCCAGGGAACGCCTGGATGATTTGATGTTTTTATCATCCTTCTGGGAGGCTTCTCTCATGTCCCCGCATGAGGAGCTGGAGCTGATAGAGGGAGCTCATCAGCCTCTCCCCGGATTTGAACCTGCGACCTGTCGGTCTTCAGTCCTGCCAGCACAGGGGTTTAACCCACTACACCACCAGGGGCTCCAATGGTTAATCATTGTCACTGGCCATTAATATCAGCAGTCCATGAATTCTTCACCTCCTTCTGATCTCTTTTTTCGATAGAGTTGCAAGCTGGGTAGATGCGGGGAATGCCATGGATGTGGTGATTTCAGGAAGGCCTTCGACAAGGTCCCCCATGACCTTCTGGCAAGGAAACTAGTCCAATGTGGGCTAGGCAAAACTACGGTGAGGTGGATCAGTAATTGGTTAAATGGACAAACCCAGAGGGTGCTCACTAATGCTTCCTCTTCATCCTGGAAAGAAGTGACAAGTGGAGTGCCACAAGCAGTGTTCCATCCTGGGCCCGGTCCTGTTCAACATCTTTATTAATGACTTAGATGAGGGGCTAGAAGGCAGGATCATCAAGTTTGCAGACGACACCAAATTGGGAGGGAGAGCCAATACTCCAGATAAATGGCCAAAACTAACAAAATGAAGTTCAACAGTGACAAATGTAAGATACTCCACTTAGGCAGAAAAAAAACTAAATGCAAAGATACAGAATGGGGGACGATGCCTGGCTCGAGAGCAGTACGTGTGAAAAAGATCTTGGGGTCCTCGTGGAGAACAAGTTAAACATGAGCCAACAATGCGGGGGGGGGGGGGGGGAGCCAATGGGATTTTGGCCTGCATCAAGAGGAGCCTAGTGTCTAGATCTAGGGAAGCCATGCTCCCCATGCTCTATTCCACTTTGGTTAGACCACACCTGGAATATTGTGTCCAATTCTGGGCACCAAAATTCAAGAGAGATATTGTCAAGCTGGAATGTGTCCAGAGGAGAGTGACTAAAATGATCAAGGGTCTGGAGAACAAGCCCTATGAGGAGCGGCTTAAGGAGCTGGGCATGTTTAGCCTGAAGAAAAGAAGGATGAGAGGAGATATGATAGCCATGTATAAATATGTGAGAGGAAGCCACAGGGAGGAGGGAGCAAGCTTGTTTACTGCTTCCATGGCGATTAGGACAAGGAACAATGGCTTCAAACTACAAGAGAGGAGATTCCATCTGAACATGAGGAAGATCTTCCTGACTGTGAGAGCCGTTCAGCAGTGGAACTCTCTGCCCTGGAGTGTGGTGGAGGCTCCTTCTTTGGAAGCTTTTAAACAGAGGCTGGATGGCCATCTGTCGGGGGTGATTTGAATGCAATATTCCTGCTTCTGGGCAGGGGGTTGGACAAGTGGCCCATGAGGTCTCTTCCAACTCTTTGATTCTATGATTCTTCTGGTTTTCCAGGTTCTAATCTTTTTAGAATTGTGTTTTCAGCCCAGTTAGGCCCCATTCATACACCAGTCATACAATTCCATTCAAACCATACATCATATATTTCGTGACACAAAGTCATCATCTTTGGACACCTTTTTCAGGCAAAGTGGAATAACTGTGTACCTGTTACATGACCTTTTCAAAACTGCTCTTGAAGACTTGGGTGCTAAGGTTATTTTCATAGAATCCTAGAACTGGAAAAGAGCCCAAGGACCATCCAGTCCAACCCCTTTCTATCAGAAGCAATCCAAGCAATCCCAACATCTCCTGTTTCAAACCTCCAGAGGATGAGACTCCACCAGGCATTTCATTTCGCTGCCAAACAGCTCTTACCATCAGTAAATTCTTCCTAATGTTGGTAGAATCTCTTTTTCTGACATTTGAACCCATTGCTCTGTCTCAGTCTCTGAAGCAGCAAAATTAAGCTTTCCACCTCCTCAATGGGACCTCCTTTCCAATATTATGACTCTCGTGTTCCCCTTAAGCTCTCATCCCGAACTCCTTAAGCTGCTTATGATAAGGATTCATCATTTCCAGACCTTGGACCATGTTGGTGTCCCTTCTCTGGACATTACCCTTCCCCTGGAATATTGCATTTAAATCACCCCTGACAGATGGCCATCCAGCCTCTGTTTAAAAGCTTCCAAAGAAGGAACTTCCACCACACTCCGGGGCAGAGAGTTCCACTGCTGAATGGCTCTCACAGTCAGGAAGTTCTTCCTCATGTTCAGATGGAATCGCCTTTCTTGTAGTTTGAAGCCATTGTTCCCTTGCGTCCTAGTCTCCAGGGAAGCAGAAAACAAGCTTGCTCCCTCCTCCCTGTGGCTTCCTCTCACATATTTATACATGGCTATCATATCTTCTTCAGGCTAAACATGCCCAGCTCCTTAAGCCACTCCTCATAGGACTTGTTCTCCAGACCCTTGATCATTTTAGTCGCCCTCCTCTGGACACATTCCAGCTTGTCAATATCTCTCTTCAATTGTGGTGCCCAGAATGGGACACAATATTCCAGGTGTGGTCTAACCAAAGCGGAATAGAGGGAAGTATTACTTCCCTAGATCTAGACACTATGCTCCAGAATCTTGCCTGGTGTCGATGTGAGACTGACCGGACGGTAGTTGTTTGGGTAATCCTTTTTCCCCTTTTTGAAGATTGGGACCACATTGGCCCTCCTCCAGTCTGCTGGAACTTCTCCTGTTCTCCAAGAACTCTCAAAGATGATTGCCAATGGTTTCGAAATGACGTCCATTCGTTCCTTCAATACTCTTGGGTGTAATTGATCTGGCCCTGAAAGGGGACTTGAACTCATTGAGAGCGGCCAGGTATTCCTGGGCGACTTGTTTCCCAATTTGGGGTTGGATGTCCTCTAATCCCTCATCCACTCCATCTTGCTGAGGTTGAAAATGACTTTCTTTTTGTGAGAAGACCGAGGCAAAGAAGGCATTAAGTAATTCTGCCTTTTCCCTATCCCCTGTCTGCATTGCCCCATCTTCTCCTCGAATAGGCCCTATCGCTTCCTTGTTTTTCTTTTTTCTACTGACATAAGAAAATAAGCCCTTTTTATTGTTTTTAATGTCCCTGGCAAGCGTGAGCTCGTTTTGTGCTTTAGCCTTGCAGACCTTCTCCCTACAGGTGTTGGCTATTTGTTTGAATTCTTCTTTAGTGATTTCTCCCTTTTTCCACTTCTTGTGCATTTTGCCCTATCTCTCCAACAACAAGAACAACACTTTATTTGTATTTCACCCTATCTCCCCAACAACAACAACAACAACAACAACAACAACAACACTTTATTTGTATTTCGCCCTATCTCCCTAGATTCCAGCATATACAGAGACACAAGGCAACCATTCAGTGCCTCAAAACAATGAAACACAGACACACAGATAAAGGTAAAGGCTTCCCCTTTACCTTGGGGTGGTGCTCATTTCCATTTCTAAGCCAATGTGTCTGCATTGTCCATAGACACCTCCAAGGTCATGTGGCTTGCAAGACTGCATGGAGGGCTGTTACCTTCCTGCTAAAGTTGTACCTATTGATATACTCACATTTGCATGTTTTTGAACTGCTAAGTTGGGAGGAGCTGGGGCTAACAGCAGGAGCTCATCCTGAACCACCAACAAGTAGGGTCAGCAAGTTCACCAGCTGAACAGTTCAACCTGTTGTGCTACTGTGGCCCCATAAACAGCTTATTTATTTATTTACAGTATTTGCATACCGTTTTTCTCACCCCGAGGGGGACTCAAAGCGGTTTACACATAAGTAATGGCAAAATTCAATGCCAGTACAAACAATTGCGATTATACACTACAATTAGACATAAATCAATTTAAAAACAGTGCATCCACAAGCAATAAAACAATCATTAAAACAATAAAACAGTCTCGTCCGTCGAATCGCCGTTCTGGTCATTGACTTTCCGAAATGCTGCATACATTTACTTCTACTGCCCGAAGGCCTGGTCCCAAAACCATGATTTCAATTTTTTTTCTAAAAGCCAGGAGGGAGGGAGCGGATCTTACCTCATTTGGGAGTGTATTCTATACGTGAGGGCCACAGCCGAGAAGGCCCTGTCTCTCGTCCCCACCGGGAGCATCTGTGCTATTGACGGGAGCAAGAGCAGGGCCTCCCCAAATGATCTTATATTACAAGGTGGGACGTAGACATGCATTCGGACAAGTAAGTTGGGCCAGAACCGTATAGAGCTTTACAGGTGTTAACTATACAATCCCATAAACCTTCGTGTTGCATCCCTCCAGACAAGGGAGCAGTCTCTTATTTTATCATCCCACCACTGAAATGAAAGCACACACAACTCTAACCAAGATATTGAGAGAGAGGGGCTTTGTTTGAAGGTGAAACAGTAACTCAGTTTATTTGTAGCATTCTTGTAGTTTAAGCGTAGTGGTTACAAAAGATCAAATGCTTGATGATTACAGAACAACGTTTCAATATGAGTTCCATTCAATCTATTATTTCTCTTTCTCATCGGCTTGTTTTTCTGGCTGCGGATGCAGATCGTTCATTCTTGCACTCCCTATGTCCCCAAAAGCAATACGAGTGAAGGCATTCAGCACACAGTGTCCGCACAGCGTAGTTGTATCAGTTTCATACCACTTTATGCAGTTTTGAGATTTACAGATCAAACTGGCTCCATGTGATGCAATTTTCGGACGCAAGGTTTAGTTTCAACATGGGCTCTGGCCGATGCAATTGGGGGATCTATAGTTTTTGTGTCGACAGCAGAGAAGAACTTTGCAGAATGTGCACTGCTTCTGGGCCCATCTCCGCTCACTGTGCAATTCGGCAGGCCTTTCTCTCTCATCGTGCCTCCCTCTAGATAATAATGAGAAAGCCAAGTCGCGCCGTGCGCTAGGCATGTGCTCTCCTCCTCTCCCCATTCTAACAGATTTGGCCGGGCTGGTTAACGGTATTTGCGGTTTGCAAGATGCTACACGTCGGAGGGAAATGACAGACACATTATTATCACCTCTCCGCCGCTCTCTGCCCAAACCTGCCCGGCGAAGGGGGCCCTGCAGCTGCTTGCTCCTAGAGAGAGGGGAAATTAGCCGCCCCGGGCAGTGGGTTTCTCTTCTTTCTTTCTTTCTTTCTTTCTTTCTTTTTTTCCTTCCTTCCTTCCTTCCTTCCTTTTCCTTCCTTCCTTCCTTCTTTCTTTCTTTCTTTTTTCCGTCCGTCCGTCCGTCCTTCCTTCCTTCCTTCTTCCTTCCTTCCTTTCTTTTCCCTCCTTCCTTCCTTCTTTCTTTCTTTCTTTCTTTCTTTCTTTCTTTTTTTTCCCTTCCTTCCTTCCTTCCTTCCTTCCTTCTTTCTTTCTTTCTTTCTTTCTTTTTTCCGTCCGTCCGTCCTTCCTTCCTTCCTTCTTCCTTCCTTCCTTTCTTTTCCTTCCTTCCTTCCTTCTTTCTTTCTTTCTTTCTTTCTTTCTTTCTTTTTTCCTTCCTTCCTTCCTTCCTTCCTTCCTTCTTTCTTTCTTTTCCTTCCTTCCTTCCTTCCTTCCTTCCTTCCTTCCTTCCTTCTTTCTTTTTTCCTTCCTTCCTTCCTTCCTTCCGTCCTTCCTTCCTTCCTTCCTTCTTTCATTCTTTCTTTCTTTTCCTTCCTTGCTTCCTTCTTTCTTTCTTTTTTCCTTCCTTCCTTCCGTCCTTCCTTCCTTCCTTCTTTCTTTCTTTCTTTCTTTCTTTTTTCCTTCCTTCCTTCCTTCCTTCCGTCCTTCCTTCCTTCTTTCATTCTTTCTTTCTTTTCCTTCCTTCCTTCATTCCTTCTTTCTTTCTTTTCCTTCTTTCTTTCTTTCTTTCTTTTTTCCTTCCTTCCTTCCTTCTTTCATTCTTTCTTTCTTTTTCCTTCCATCCTTCTGTCCTTCCTTGCTTCTTTCTTTCTTTTCCTTCTTTCTTTCTTTCTTTCCTTTTTTCTTCTCCTTCTCCCTTTCCCCAGAAAAGTGGGTTTCTTGGGATTTATTGGCTACAGATCTCAAATATATCTGGAGGAGAGTGGAATGAGGAAGGAAGGAACAGGCAAGGAAAAGGAGGAAAAGGGAAGAAGAGAGGAAGAGGCATAAAGGGAAAGGAAGAAGCAGAGAGGGAGAGGAGGAAAGGAAGGAAGAAGGAAGGAAGAGTGATGGGAGATGATCGAAGGAAAAGAAAAGAAAGGAGGACAAAAGAAAGAAAGAGTAATGAAGAAAAGAGAGAGGGAAAGGAAGGAAAGAAAAAGAAAAAAGGAGGACAAAAGAAAGAAAGAGTAATGAAGGAAAGAGAGAGGGAAGGGAAGAAGAAAGGAAAGAAAAAGAAGAAAGGAGGAAAAAGAAAGTAACGAAGGAAAGGGAAGGGAAGAAAGAAAAAGGAAGGAAAGAAAAAGAAGAAAGGAGGAAAAAATAAAGTAATGAAGGAAAGGGAGAGGGAAGGGAAGAAGGAAAAAGGAAGGAAAGAAAAAGAAGAAAGGAGGAAAAAATAAAGTAATGAAGGAAAGGGAGAGGGAAGGGAAGAAGGAAAAAGGAAGGAAACAAAAAGAAGAAAGGAGGAAAAAATAAAGTAATGAAGGAGAGGGAGAGGGAAGGGAAGAAGGAAAAGGGAAGGAAAGAAAAAGAAGAAAGGAGGACAAAAGAAAGGAGTAATGAAGGAAAGAGAAAGGAAAGGGAAGAAGGAAAAAGGAAGAAAAAAGAAAGGAGGACAAAAGAAAGAAAGACAAAAGAAAGAAAGAGTAATGAAGGACAAAGAGAGGGAAGGGAAGAAGGAAAAAGGAAGGAAAGAAGAAAGGAGGGCAAAAGAAAGAAAGAGTAATGAAGGAAAGAGAGAGGGAAGGGAAGAAGGAAAAGGAAGGAAAGAAAAAGAAGAAAAGAACAAAAGAAAGAAAGTAATGAAGGAAAGAGAGAGGAAAGGGAAGAAGGAAAAAGGAAGGAAAGAAAAAGAAGAAAGGAGGAAAAAAGAAAGAGTAATGAAGGAAAGACAGGGAAGGGAAGAAGGAAAAAAGGAAGGGAGGGAGAAAGAAAGATAGTTGGGTTGAGGAAGTTGGGAAGAAGGAAAGAAGGAAGGTAAAGGTAGGTAAGGGGAAGGCGGAAGGGAAGACAGAAGTTAGGAAGGAGGGAAGAAAAGAAGGGAGGGAGAATGGACAAAAGAAAGGAAGAAGGAGGAAGAAAGGGCAATGGAAAGAAAGAAAGAAAGAAAGAAAGAAAGTAAGAAAGAAAGAAAGAAGAAGAGAGGAAGGGCAAAACAAAGAAGGAAGAAAGGAGGGATGGAGGGAAAGATCAGGAAAGGACAATGGAAGGAAAGGAAGGAAGGAAGGGCAATGGAAGGAAGGAAGGAAATAAAGAAAGGAGGAAGGACAAAAGAAAGAAGGAAGAGAAAGGAAGGAAGAAGAAAGGGAGAGAAAGGGAAGAAAGGAAGCTTGGGTTGTTGTAGGTTTTTTCGGGCTATATGGCCATGTTCTAGAGGCATTTTCTCCTGACATTTCGCCTGCATCTATGGCAAGCATCCTCAGAGGCAGTGAGGTATCAGTGGGCATCCTAAGTAGGGAACTCTGATAGTTGATACCATTCCCTTGGAGAAGGATGGAAGGCAATCCCTCCCTTTGCCATTCAAGTCCAGACAGCTCTGTGTCAAGCGATGATGATAAACAAGATCTTATCGGCGGGGATTCTGTCGGGACACATCTGCCTGGCAGCCCTGAGTGGGCGAGAGAGGCGACAGGACTGTAAATAAAGAACAACACTCAAACACAGGGGAACTCCAGACAAGAAACAATCAGGGCCAGCTAATCACCTCTCAACAAAGGATTCTCCCTAAAAACTGTCAGGCTATGAAATGGTAATCAAGGTGGCCAATTGAAACATTCATACCTACCTCCAACAGACAAGAGTTCTTTCTCCCACCCTGGATCTTCCACAATTTTTCTAGTTGAAGGTTTTCCTCTGACATGAAGTCCAGTCGTGTCTGACTCTGGGGTGTGGTGCTCATCTGCATTTCTAAGTCGAAGAGCCGGCGTTGTCCGTAGACACCTCCAAGGTTATGCGGCCAGCATGACTGCATGGAGTGCCGGGGAGGCCTCCCTGATGAGCAACGTGAGCCTGCCAAGGGAGGAGCAGCACCACGCGGCCTACTCGCGCGTAAAGCACCTTGCGGAGCAGCTGCCCTTGGCTGCCCATCGGGCCTGACGGATAGCGTGAGCCAACCAAGGGAGAAACACTGTGTGTGGGGGGGGCGCTCCTCCTCCGCGGGCCGGATAAGTGCTCTTGGCGGGCTGGAAGTGGCCCGCGGGCCGTAGTTTGGGGACCCCCCCGCCTTAGATGCTCATTGGCCTTGTAAAATACCACTGGAAAAGTCAATGTTTGCTTTTGGGATTTTACAAAATATTTACAAAAGTGGGCAATAATAATAATAATAATAATAATAATAATAATAATAATATACTTTATTTATATTCTGCCCTGTCAGATTACAGTATGGCAGTAATTGTTATACAATTAACAAAGGCAGACAGTACATAAACAAAGGCAAAGGCATCCCATCTTTTTCCATCTCCGGCATCTGGAGGCTGTGCTCGACTCTGGCCATTGGGGAGGGCTGTTGCTCCATCTTCCATGCCGAGGAGCTTTGTTGTCCTTAGCCACTCTCCTGATAGAATCACTGGCATGTCTGCATGGGAGCCTTTTATTATCCTTCACCTATTTATCTACTCACATTGCTGTTTTCGAACTGCTAGGTGAGCAGAAGCTGGGCTGATGGTTGGGAGCTCACCCCACCTGCACTTGAACTGTAATGTTAGTTTGTGGGATTAACAGAACTCAAACAGAACTCAAAAACCACTGGACGAATTGACACAAAATTTGGACACAAGACATCTCTCAAGCCAACGAGTGACCATCGCTCATAAAAACACTGGAAAACACAGCAGAAGGGACTTGAAAAGCCAAAAAATAAAAAAATGCATTGCAAAGCATGCGCAAAACCACATATATACACATACACACACACACACACACACACACACATATATATATATATATATATACACACACACACATAAAACACATATACACAGACTGGGCCACAGCAACGCGTGGCAGGGGACAGCTAGTCTATATAAATAAAAATGTAATGTTTGTTTGTGGGATTAACAGAAGTCAAAAACCACTGGGGGAATTGGCACCAAATTTGGACACAAGACACCTAACAACCCAATGTATGGCCTTCATTCAAAAAATTGATTTTGTCATTTGGGAATTGTAGTTGCTGGGATTTATAGTTCAGCTACAATCAAAGAGTATTCTGAACCCCAATAATGATGGAATTGAACCATCGTTGAACCACAGAACTTCCATGACCAACAGAAAATACTGGAAGGGTTTGATGGGCATTGACCTTGAATTTGGGAGTTGTAGTTCACCTACATCCAGAGAGCACTATGGACTCAAACAATTATAGATCTGGTCCAAACTTGGCACAAATATTCAATATGACCAAATATGAACACTAGTGGAGTTTGGGGAAAATAGACCTTGACATTTGGGAATTGCAGTTGCTGGGATTTATAGTTCACCTACAATCAAAGAGCATTCTGAACTCCACCAGTGATGGAATTGAACCAAACTTTGCATTCAGAACTCCCATGATCGATATAAAATTCTGGAAGGGTTTGGTGGGCAGTGTCCTTTGGTTTTGGAGTTGTAGTTCACCAACATCCAGAGAGCACTGTGGACTCAAACGATGATGAATCTGGACCAAACTTGGCACAGATACTCAATATGGCCAAATGTGAACACTGGTGGAGTTTGGGGGAAATATAATCTTGACATTTGGGAGTTGTAGTTGCTGGGATTTATAGTTCACCTACAATCACAGAGCATTCCGAATCCCACCAATGATAGAATTGGGCCAAACCTCCCACACAGAACCTCCATGTGAGCCACAGCAATGCGTGGCAGGGGACGGCTGGTAATAATAATAATAATAATAATAATAATAATAATAATAATAATAATACCTGCTACTTTCCGGCAGATGTCAAGTGGTGCAACACTGGCTAAACTGTGTAATTTTTTCAGTGGTGTGGGGCGCAGATATCCCATTATAAAGGATATAGATCTTTCTTGTCGTTTTCACCCTCCTTCCCACTCTTCCCGCATGTGCTGTTTTCCTTTCTCTGAGCACAGCGGCAGAGCTACCAGGGACAGCTCCTTTTGAGAAAAGGCCAAAACAAAACCTCGAAGCCAAACCCTCTTGCAAAGGCGCCTGAAGCTATCCGGCCCTTTGCAGCAGCAGAAATGGAATTGAAGGTGTTGAGAAAAATATATCATGGAGGTTTCTTTTCCGCCACCAAACTTAATTAAGAGTGAGCAGAAGGTCGGCTGAGAGAGAGACCTTTAGATTTTGTAGTGTTTTGAATGAGATCGGCGGGAGTTTTTGTCTTCCGGTGATTTACTAATCGCAGGTGAATTTACCAGTTAAGATTGTTTGCATCTCTCTCAGCTTTGGTGGCCCTTGGCTGTAAACTAGGATTGTTACATTAACTATTTACCAGAACTCAGATGTAGGTTTGTACTTCTTCCCGCAGATGGATCTGGCTCTGTGTTGCTCATTTATTTATTTATCATGTCCGTATCAACCAGACAATTGTATTACATTTTTAACAAAACAAACAGACAAAACACAAAGTTTGCAAGCTTGGTAGTTGATTAAATGTCCTTTGACCAGTATCTGGCCCCTTGAAGTGCCTCTGGTGTTGCCGCAAGAAGGTCCTCCATCGTGCATGTGGCAGGGCTCAGGTTGCATTGCAGCAGGTGGTCTGTGGTTCGCTCTTCTCCGCACTCACATGTCGTGGACTCCACTGTGGCCCCATCTCTTAAGGTTGGCTCTGCATCTCGTGGTGCCAGAGCGCAGTCTGTTCAGCCCCTTCCAGGTTGCCCAGTTTTCTGTGTGCCCAGGGGGGAGTCTCTCATTTGGTATCAGCCATTGATTGAGGTTCTGGGTTTGAGCCTGCCACTTTTGGACTCTCGCTTGCTGAGGTGTTCCAGCGAGTGTCTCTGTAGATCTTAGAAAACTATTTCTTGATTTAAGTCGTTCACATGCTGGCTGATACCCAAACAAGGGATGAGCTGGAGAGGTCTCTGCCTTGGTCCTTTCACTATTGGCTGCTACTTCCCGGCGGATGTCTAAACAGTGTAATTTCTCCACTGATGTAGGGCGCAGACACCCCGTGATAATGCGGCATGTCTCATTAAGAGCCACATCCACTGTTTTAGTGTGGTGAGATGTGTTCCACACTGGGCATGCATACTCAGCAGCAGAGTAGCATAGCGCAAGGGAAGATGTCTTCACTGTATCTGGTTGTGATACTCAGGTTGTGCCAGTCAGCTTTCGTATGATATTGTTTCTAGCACCCACTTTTTGCTTGATGTTCAGGCAGCGCTTCTTGTAGGTCAGGGCACGGTCCAGGGTGACTCCCAGGTATTTGGGTGCGCTGCAATGCTCCAGTGGGATTCATTCCTTCCCAGGTCATCCTCAGAGCTCGGGATGCTTGTCTGTTCTTGAGATGACAAGCACATGTTTGTGTTTTAGATGGGTTAGGGATCAGCTGCTTTTCCCTGTAATAGGCAGTAAGGGCACCTAGAGCTTTGGAGAGCTTCTGTTCAACCATCTCAAAGCTCCCTGCTTGAGCGGTGATGGCATGATCATCAGCATAGATGAAGCTCTCTGTCCCTTCTGGCAGTGGCTGGTCATTTGTGTAGATGTTGAACATGGATGGAGCACGTTCCCCTGAGGCAGGCCATTCTTCTGTTTCCGCCATCTGCTTCTCTGGCTCTGGAACTCAACAAAAAAGCTCCTGTTTTGTAGCAGGTTTCCTATGAGGCGGGTGAGGTGGTCGTCCTTTGTGATATTATATTATATTATATTATATTATATTATATTATATTATATTATATTATATTATATTATAATATTACATATTTTTCTGTGTTGCTCATGAAGACATTTGACTTTACTTCTCTTACGTTCCCAGATCTTGCTTAGATTTTCTAGCCCCAAGAAGTCTATTTTTGCACACCTCAATTATCCCTGATCCTATAGAACTAAGAGAAATGGATTTTTAGAGGGTTTTGCTCTTCTTTTTCAGACCCCAGAACTACCAAAGTAATGCCTGATAAAGAAATGTATAAAACATTGGGTTGCTGTGAGTTTTCCGGGCTGTCTGGCCATGTTCCAGAAACATTTTCTCCTGATGTTTTGCCCACATCTCTGGCAGGCATCCCAGAGATTGTGGGGTCTGTTGAAAACTAGGCAAGTGAGGTTTATATACCTGTGGAATAATGTCCAGGGTGGGCGAAAGAACCCTTGTCTGTTGGACGCAAGTGTGAATGTTGCCATTGGCCACCTTGATTAGCATTGAATAGCCTTGCAGCTTCAAAGCTTGACTGCTTTGAAGGTTCATAGTGCATCCTGGATGTAGTTGAACTACAACTAGATCTCCAGTAATTTTTCTTGGTCATGGACGTTCTGTGTGTCAAGTTATTTCCAGGTCCATCGTTGGTGGAGTTCAGAATGCAGTTCTTAGACTGCAGGTGAACTATACATCCCAAGACCTACAACTCCTATAAATCATGGTGAATTCTCCCCAAATGTCTCTAGTATGTTCAGTTGCTGACCAATTCCTCGGTTTGCTGTGTGGCATAGAAAAGTATAGGAAAAAGTTAAGGGAGAGGCAGTTGCCAGGGTTATGCAAATTCCACACCAATGGAAAGAATCAGAAACACTGGGATGTCTGTGGTGGAAGAAACACATAAAATCTAGGATGAAATTGTCTCTGAATTAAAGCATTCCTTGGGCGGTGTTTGGAGAGGACATTGGCAGGAGTTGAGCCACATGTTCATGGCACTCGCTATAACCTGAAACGTCATTGGAGGGAGGGCTTTTGGTGGCTCCTCAGCACTCTTTGTGGAAGTGGAAGCCTGTCTGTGGCATTGGACACCCCTGCCACATGCACACATATTTCCACTTTTACTGTGGATACACACATGCATGTGTACATACACACACACATATATATACACAGGCTCATGTTTGGAAGCTTAGAGTTAGGAATGGTACATCTAAGGGTGCATCTAGAAGTAATGTGGTCTGACACCACTTTAACTGCCATGACTCAATGCTGTGTAATCACGAGAGACATCGTTTCACAAGGTATTTAGCCTTCTCTGCCCCGGAGCACTGGTGGCTCACCAAACTACAAATTCCATTATTCCATGACAGTTGGAAAGTCTCGTTGTCCAGTCATCATGTTGACTCAAAACCCTGGAGAACCCTGCCAGTCAGCCATTGTAGTCCAATGGTCCCCAAGTTATGATCCATAAACAATTGCTTGGAGAAGACATTGTTGAATTAGCAGAACCAAAGCAAACCTTTGGACAGCTAAAAAAAAAAAACCAACACCCAAATAGTGCTCATGAACTTGTGGTCTCCAAATCATAGTTGTCTCCTTTCCTATGTTCTTTCATCTCCTTTCGATCGGGAAACATCCTGCGTGGTTTGACGAGTCCCTACATGGCACGGCATGTTTGGCTGTTGAGGACATTCCACCATCCTCCCCATATACAATGTGAATGGTGTGCCAAAACACCCCATCCCCTCAACAATTATCCCTTGAACATATCACCTCATGCAACAAACATTCAAGGTATGTTAAAGTGCTGGGGAGGTGCCTGTCCATACATGTCCTTCCTGCGTAATATTCCAGGAAGGAGAAGATGGTTCCTCAAGAGCAAAACAGGGCTCGGAAAAGCTGGATTGTGAACTACACTTCTCAGAAACTCCCAGCCACTACCGTGAAAGTTTCCAAGCTTTGGATCAAAGGTGGCCATGACCTCAAACTTAGATTTGTTGACTTCTCCATGATGGTTTGACCATGTTAGAACCTGTTAAGGTGGTGATCCTTCAAGTCGTTCTTTGATTCATGGTGGTAATGACCTCAAGCTTAGATTCATTGACTTCTCCATGATGGTTTGACCATGTTAGAACCTGTTAAGGTGGTGATCCTTCAAGTTGTTCTTTGATTCAAGGTGGCAATGAAGTCAAGCTTACATTCATTGACTTCTCCATGATGGTTTGACCATAGTAGAACCTGTTAAGGTGGCGATCCTTCAAGTTGTTCTTTGATTCATGGTGGTAATGACCTCAAGCTTAGATTCATTGACTTCTCCATAATGGTTTGACCATGTTAGAAACCATTAAGTTGGCGATCCTTCAAGTTGTTCTTTGATTCATGGTGGTCATGACCTCAAGCTTAGATTCATTGACTTCTCCATGTTGGTTTGACCATGTTAGAACCTGTTAAGGTGGTGATCCTTCAAGTCGTTCTTTGATTCATGGTGGTAATGACCTCAAGCTTAGATTCATTGACTTCTCCATGATGGTTTGACCATGTTAGAACCTGTTAAGGTGGTGATCCTTCAAGTCGTTCTTTGATTCATGGTGGTAATGACCTCAAGGTTAGATTCGTTGACTTCTCCATGATGGTTTAACCATATTAAGGTGCTGAACATGTCAAGTCGCACTCAGGAATTTAGGACTTTAACATAATGGCCCTGATCATTGCTCTACCTGGCCCAGGTAAAATATCTAAGTGGCAACCATGGCTCTCCATAATTACATAAAGGACTCTTTTTTACACATACCTAGAAACCTTTGGAGGTCTTCCATGTAAGTAAAACACAACCCTGCTTTGTGATTGTGTGTCTTCAAGTCATCTCTATGACAAAGCTATTAAGGAGTTTTCATAGACTGAGTGGGACTTGTCCATCTCCTTCTTGAATTGCTTTGCCCAGAACTTGACACAAGGCTATTATTCCAGATTAGGTCTGACCAAAGCAGAATAGAATGCAGCTGTGACTTCCTTCGGTGTAGACACTATACTCCTGTAGCTCCCATTGGCTTTTTTTAGCTGCCACATCACACTGTTCATCTTGTTGTCCACTAGGACTCCTAAATCCCTCTCACAGCAGAACAGCCAGACTATGACTTCCCTCAACTAGCCCAGGTATGGGCAAACCCAGACCTTGGGGCTGGATGTGACCTCTTGGGCCCTTTTCTCAGGCTCTCCTTTATCTCACCATCCTATCCATCCTTCCTTCCTTCCTTCCTTCCTTCCTTCCATCCATCCATCCATCCTTCCTTCCTTCCTTCCTTCCTCCCTCCTTCCCTCCCTCCCTCCCTCCCTCCTTCCCTTCTCTTCCACACTTTCATCCTTCCCTCCCTTTTGTCCTTCCTTCTCTCTTTCCTTCCTCCTTCCCTCCCTCCCTTCCCTCTCTCTTTCTCCCTTTTGTCCTTCCCTCTCCCCGCTCTTTCTCCATCTTCTACCTTCCCTTTTGTCTTTCCTTCCTTCTCTTCCTTTATCCTTCCCTTCCACTCTTTTGTCCTGCCTTCATTCCTTCCCTTTTTCTTCTTTCTCCCCATTGTTCTCCTTCCTTCCCTTTTGTCTTTCCATTCTTTCTTCTTTCTTTCCTTTATCCTTTCATTCTTTCCTTCCCTCATTCCTCGCTCTCTCTCCATTGTTATCCTTCCTTCCCCTTTGTCTTTCCTTTCTTCTTTCTTTCCTTTATCCTTCCCTTCCTTCCATCCTTCTCTTCATCCCTTCTCTTTTTTCCTTCCCTTCCACCATTTCATCCTTCCTTCCTTCCTGCTTTCCTCTCTCCCTCTTTCTCCTTCCTTCCTTCCTTCCTTCCTTCCCTTTTGTCTTTCCTTTCTTCTTTCTTTCCTTTATTCTTCCCTTCTTTCCTTGCCTCTTTCCTCTCTCTCTCTATCTCCATTGTTCTCCTTCCTTCCCTTTTGTCTTTCCTTCTTTCTTTCCTTTTTCCCTCCCTTCCTTCCATCCTTTTTCATCCCTTCTCTTTTTCTTCCTCCTTCCACCCTTTCATCCTTCCTTCCTTCTTTCTTCCTTCCCTTTTGTCTTTCTTTCCTTCTCTCTTTCCTTTATCCTTCCCTTCTTTCCTTCCCTCTTTCCTCTCTCTCTCTCTCTCTCTCTCTCTCTCTCCATTGTTCTCCTTCCCTTTTGTCTTCCCTTTCTTCTTTCTTTCCTTTTTCCCTCCCTTCCTTCCATCCCTCTTTACATCCCTTCTCTTTTTTCTTCCTCCTTCCACTCTTTCATACTTCCTTCCTTCCTTACTTTCTTCCTTCCCATTTGTCTTTCTTTCCTTCTCTCTTTCCTTTATCCTTCCCTTCTTCCCTTCCCTCTTTCCTCATTCCTCTTTCTCCATTGTTCTCCTTCCTTCCCATTTGTCTTTCCTTTCTTCTTTCTTTCCTTTATCCTCCCCTTCCTTCCATCCTTCTTTTCATCTCTTCTCTTTTTTCCTCCTTCCCTTCCACTCTTTCATTCTTTCTTCCTTCCCTCTTTCCTCTTTCTCCTTCCTTCCTTCCTTCCTTCCTTCCTTTTTGTCTTTCTTTCCTTCTCTCTTTCCTTTATCCTTCCCTTCTTTCCTTCCCTCTTTCCTCTTTCTCCCCATTGTTCTCCTTCCTTCCTTCCCTTTTGTCTTTCCTTTCTTCTTTCGTTCCTTTATCCTTTCATTCTTTCCTTCCCTCTTTCCTGTCTCTCTCTCCATTGTTCTCCCTCCTCACATGTGCTGTATTGTCATTTAGCTTTTGGGGGGTTTTAAGTGCTTTCCACTGCTTTTGGGGATTTTTTATGAGTGATGGTCACTTGTTGGTCTGTTAGGGGTGTAGTGTCCGAATTTGGTGTCAATTTTTTTTGAGTAATGTTAATTCCACAAATGAACATTACATTTTTATTTTTATTATTTATATTATTTATTTACTATATTTATATACCACCCTTCTCAGCCCGAGGGCGGTTTACAAAACGGCACTATTCAATGCCACAATAATATAAACAGTTAAAAGCATATAAAATCCATACAATTCCATAAACAATAAAATCAATAAAACATAAAACATAAATCGTCTGCATCTCATTTCCAGAATTTCCAGAGACAGGTTAAGTTCCAAGGAGAGAGAGCACCTTTGGCTTCTGATTATATTTTAGATAAACACTGAAAAGGATGTGTTGTTGCGTGTTTTCCGGGTTGTGTGGCCATATTCCAGAAGTATTCTCTGCTGATATTTCACCTGCATCTATGGCAGGCATCCTCTGAGGTTGTGAGGACTGTTGGAAACTAGGCAAGTGGGGTTTATATACCTGTGGAATGATGTCCAGGGTGGGAGAAAGAACTCTTGTCTGCTGGAGGTAAGTGTGAATGTTTCTATTGGCCACCTTGTAATTACCTAGCAGTTTCAGGTGTGGTGTCTTACTGCCTGGGGGAATCCTTTGTTGAGAGGTGATTAGCTGTCCTTGATTGTTTCTTGTCTGGAGTTCCCCTGGTTTTGAGTGTTCTTTGTGTGTTTTTTAATACTGGTAGCCAGATTTTGTTCCTGTTTATAGTTTCCTCCTTTCTGTTGACATTGTCCTCATGATTTCAATGGCTTCTCTGTGTAGTCTGACATGGTGGTTGTGAGCGTGGTCCAGCATTTCTGTGTTCTCAAATAATATGCCGTGTCCAAGTTGGTTCATCAAGTGCTCTGCTATGGCTGACTTCTTCAGTTGAAGTAGTCTGCAGTGCCTTTTGTGTTCCTTGAGTCGTGTTTGGGTAACGCTGCTGCGTTTGGTAGTCCCTTTGTAGACTTGTCCACAGCTCTCTTGTCCTTTGCTGAACTTATCCAAATCCACTTCCATGTTATAATCAAACGTTATCAATTGTCCTTTAACCCAATTACCCAATGGTCCCACATCCATGTTTTAAGCTTCTTTCTAAAGGTGAGGAGGGATGATGATGACCTAATTTCCCCAAGAGGCGGGGGGGCTACCACCAAGAAGGCCCTGTCCCTCGTCCCCACCAAACGTGTTTGAGACAGAGGTGGGGCCGAGAGCAGGGCCTCCCCAGAAGATCTTAAACTCTGAGGTGGGACATGGAAGGAAATACGTTCGGACTGGAACCGTATAGGGTTTTATAGTCAAGACAAGCACTTTGAATTGTGCTTGGAATTAGATCGGCAGCCAGTGGAGTTGACACAACAAGGGGGTGATATTCTCCCTGTATGACGCTTCGGTGAGTAATCTAGCTGCCACCCGTTGGACTAATTGCAGTTTCTGAACAGTCTTGAAAGGCAACCCCATGTAGAGCGCGTTGCAGTAATCTATTCGGGATGTGACCAGAGCATGGACCACCGTGACCAGATCAGACTTCCCAAGGTACAGATGCAGCTGGCGCACAAGTTTTAACTGTGCAAAAGCTCTCCCAGTCACCACCAAGACCTTGGGTTCCAGGCTCAGCGATGAGTCCAGGATCACTCCCAAGCTGAAAACCTGCATAACCCCATCCAACACAGGCTGTAACCCTATGCCCTGTTCGGCCTTATGATTGACCAGTAGGACCTCTGTCTTGTCTGGATTCAACCTCAATTTGTTAGCTCTCCTCCAGCCCGACACAGCAGCCAAGCACCGGTTCAAGGTCTGGACAGCTTCCTTGATGACGGGTGGGAAGGAGGGACAGATTTGGACATCATCCACATAAAGATAACACCTCATTCTGAAACTCCGGGTGATCTCTCCCAGCGGCTTCATGTAGATGTTAAACAACATAGGGGACAGTATTGAACCCTGTGGGACTCCACACAACAATGGTTGTGGGGTCAAACAGGTGTCACCCAGTAACACCTTCTGGGACCATCCCTCAAGAAAGGACCGGAGCCACTGCAGAACAGTGCCCTCGAGTCCCATATCTGTGAGGTGTTCCAGAAGGATACCGTGGTCAATGGTATCGAAGACCACTGAGAGGTCTAGCAGAACTAACAGGGACAAATTCCCCCTGTCAAGCTCCCGGTGAAGAACATCTACCAAGGCGACCAAGGCTGTCTCGGTTCCATGTCTTGGCCTAAAACCAGATTGTGACGGAAATAGATCATCAGTGTCTACCAGGAATCTCTGGAGTTGTGAAGCCACCACACGTTCCACGACTTTGCCCAAATAGGGAAGATTGGAAACTGGCCGGAAGTTGACTGAGTGGGGTCCACTGATGGTTTTCTCAACAGTCGTTCCCTTGATGTATGGCAAGAACACTTTTCCTCTGGGAAAAGGATGCAAGAATCTATACTTTTTTATGGACATCCATTCCCAGAATCGCCCATTGGTGGTGGGAGATGATTTTACAGAGTTCCATCTCCCAGATAAGACACTCTGGGAGATGGAGTCCTTAAAGGCCTGCAACTATCTCGCCAACCTCAAAGAGAAAGTGATAAAAGGAACATCTCCATCGCAATGAACTTGGCAGTCTAGAGAGCATTGCAATCCCTCCCAGGTCGTTTTAGGGGAATCGTGGGGGAACCTCCTTGGCCAGGTGTTTGCCTCCTGTCAAAGCACCCCTTTCATGCTGGCATTACCAGACACGTCCCCGACATGCCTGGGAAACGAAACAGCTCCAGGACAGCGGAGGGGCTTTCTACGCTAAGCTGCTTGCGGTGCAAGTGATCCAGCGGTGCCATGTTATGACACAAAGAGAGCGCATTGCCCCGCCGGGGGAGGAAGAGGGCTGCCGCAATGCCGGTGCAGACATGCCTCCCTTGATAACCCCAACAAGCCCCAACAGCTCCAGGGAGGCCTTCAAAGACCCATCATCAACAACAACAGACCCATTTGGGAGTCATCTGTCAAACGGCGCTGTGTTGGATGGGGAGATCAAGGCAAAGAGATCTGGATAGAATCAAAGAACAAGAGATTTGGAAGGACACCCAAAGGGCCTCCTAGTCCAGCTCCTTGCCTTGTTGGAATATGCAACTGAAGCACCCCATCCAACTAAAGATCTCAAAGACCATCCTGATATTGTGGTGGAATGAGTTCTCAGCTCATTCTTTCATGCATGCAGAGGCGGCCCTAGGTAATTTTCAACGGTAAGCAAACAGTATTTTGGCGAATCCCCCAACCAAACATTGATATGGAGCAGGAACGAGAGGGGCTAATCGAGGCTCAAGGGCCCGGCCCCTTCGGGAAGAGGATCGTCCGGCAGTGAGGCAAGGAAGCCAAGGCTCCGGACTGCTAAGGCTGTTGTGAGCCAAGGGGGCGCTCCTCAAGTGGTGGTCGAGGGCATTTACAGAGGCGCCTCTGCACCCCTGGCAAAAAAAAGTGTACTGTGACCGCTTACTTCGCGTAATGGACGAGCCACCCCTGCATGCATGCAAACATCTTCCTTCATTTTGTAGGATACACGAGCAAATATTGTGGGGCTGCAGTGGTGCAGCAGTTTAAACTGCTAAGCTGCTGAACTTGTTGACTGGAAGGTCGGCAGTTCAAATCCGTGGACGAATTGGGCTCCCGTTATTAGCTCCAGCTTCTGCAAACCTATCAGTTTGAAAAAACGCAAATGTGAGTAGATCAATAGGGATCGCTTCAGCAGGAAGGTAATGCCACTCCATGCACTCATGCCAGCCGCATGACCTTAGAGGCGTCTACGAATAATGCCGGCTCTTCTGCTTAGAAAGGGAGATGTGCACTAACCTCCAGAGTCAGACATGACTGGACTTCGTGTCAGGGGAAAACCTTTACTTTTAAGGCCAACAATGCACATCAACGCTTTTAAAAGTGGGAAAGGAGGCATTTTCTAACTTTCCTGTAACCTGGTGGTTCTCAAACTTCCTAATGCCGCTACCCCTTAGTACAGTTCTTCATGTTGTGGTGACCCTCAACCATGAAATTATTTTTGTTGCTACTTCATAACTGCAATTTTGCTCCTGTTATGAATCGTAATGTAAATATCTGATATGCAGGATGTATTTTCATTCACTGGACCAAATTGAGCACAAATATCCAATACGCCCAATTTTGAATACTGGTGGTGTTGGAACCACAGAGACCTTAAAGGGCCAGATTCAAAAGTGGCTTCAAAACAGAGTTTATTAAAACAAAAGAAAAAGGACGCAGAGGTACTTAAATGCAGTGCCACTGGTCAAAACTCAAGAAACAAACCAGACCTGGTCCAAAATGGTCAACAGAAATATAATCCAGATTAACTTGATACAAAAGAAACGAATCAAACAAAGCGCTCTGAGGCAGAACAAAAAGGCACAGTACACAACTGGTTAACAAAAAAAGGAGGGGCCGCAGGAAGAGAAGCATCATCAGCTGAAGTCCAGGGTTGAAGAGAAAGAATCCAAAACAGCGCTGCTCCAGTGTTCGCAGAAGCAGCGTCTTTAGCCAAACCAGTCCAGGTTCAGGAAGGGAGAAGTCCACATTCACGAGAAGCCAATCCGGGTCAATAACATGCAAACAATCAGGAGGTCCAAACTGCAGATCCCAAACCAACGCCGAACACGAAACAGGCAGCAACAAGTCTACAAGAATCCTTTCCAATGCACAGCACCCAACACACGAACGCTCATCAACACCTTGCCTTCTGCAAGGACCCATCACCCCTGAACCCACTTTTATTTACAAATCATCATCAGAAGATGAACTGACCATCGCCCCATCATTATCCCCCGCAGTTGCTCCCAGCTCTTCACGTGAATTCCCTTGTCCTTCCCTCCAATTCCTCCATCCCCCTGCCCAGTTGTACCCCCTGATTGCCAGTTGGACCCCCTGATTGCCAGTCTTCACCCCCAGATAATTCCATGAAGGCATCACTAGTTGTTGGCTGCTCACAAATAGCTTGCACTTCTCTTATCTTAGTCCAATCCATGATGTCTACTTCTTCTCCTTCACTCACAGGCTCTACTGCAACCGGTGGGGTTGGGGGAGTTGATTTTGTCATTTGGGAGTTGTAGTTGCTGGGATTTATAGTTCACCTACAATCAAAGAATATTCTGTACTCCACCAATGATGAAATTGAACCAAACTTGGCACACAGAACTCCCGTGATCAACAGAAAACACTAGGAGGGTTTGGTGGGCATTGACCTTGAGTTTTGGAGTTGTAGCACTGTGGACTCAAACAGTGATGGATCTGGAGCAAACTTGGCACAGATACTCAATATGCCCAAATTTGAACACTGGTGGACTTTGGGGGAAATAGACCTTGACATTTGGGAGTTGTAGTTGCTGGGATTTATAGTTTCTCCCGACCTGTTCCAGTGATGTCTGGGGGTGAGGTGAGGTGGGGGGAATGATTTCCAGACCTTGCCAACATGAGGCCTTATTATTCTCAGTGTTTCCCCCTCCTGGCCACATGTCCCGGCAAATCCACACAATGAGCCTTGTGCCTTCATTTAGAGCAGCTCTTTGTACCTCCAGATTCCTGCTTCAATCCCTTCACAAAGGGGCTCAGCCCCAACAAACAGAGAGAGACCTTCCCACTCCCGGTCATTGTCAAAAAGAAAATAGTAAAAAAAAAATAGAGGGAGGGTTCTGAGAAGAAGAATCAGGATGCTGAAGAGCTTTGGAGTTGTAACATTGGCCTGCCATTGTTGCACAATGCTAATCAAGAACAGGTGAGTGCCATAGTTTCCTACATAGTAGCTTATTAGACTCTGTTGCCATTGTAGTAGCCATTTACAAAGTTGGCCAGCATGATGTAGTGGTTTGAGCGCTGGTCTACAACTCTGAGGCACCGAGTCTCTGCTTGGCTCCGGAAACCCATTGAGTGGCCTTGGGCAAGTTGTACATTCCTAGCTCCAGAAAAACCTATGAAAGCTTGGCCATAAGTCAGAGCTGGTTTGTGTTGGAGCTCAACAGCAAGATGCGGCGGATGCTGAGGAGTCTTCCTCAGAGGATGAGGGGAATGATAGATTTTTCACTGAGTCTGTGTGTGATCAGGCTGAATCACAGACAGAAATGCAGGCCGTAGATCAGAGAGAAGGGCCGACAGCTGCAGAAGAGATAGAATATGTTTGGGATTCTGTTTCTCTTGAGAATCAGCCTTCATGGCCTTCTCAACCTTCAGAGGATGGGAAGTTGCCCCGCAATATTAGATTAGGTTTCCGCTCAGAGAGAGCAAAGGAAAGGTTAATTAGAAGTTCAGAAAGACTTTGTAAGGAACAATCCTTGAATCCAAGGTGCAGAAGAGATGACCTCATGGCTTCTTGGTCAGGTTCGAGCTTAAATTAAGAGCTGGTTTCCTGGTCTCTTCAGAGCAGACAACTTTGCTTTAAAATCAAGTTCATAAATAGCTCTTAAGTTGCCTATGTTTCTGAAATAGTTTTGTCTTCCATAAGTTCCCGTTTTCCTTTTTCATGCTTATGGTGTTATGGATTTATCCATGTGCTCTCAACTTCATGGATTTCATATAGCTTGCATTCATGGATTACTTGTACTTTGCTACCTTTGATTTTGTATTTTGGACTGCTGCTATATCATAGCACCTTTTCTCCTGTTTTTAAGGGGAGAGTTGTCATTTCCCTTTATGTAAATACTTCTGTAAATAAACTGTAGTTAGCTACTTCTGGACTCAGTGTGTTGCTGGATGAAGAGGTGTCCCACAACTACAATGCAACAGCTTGAAGGCACCAAGCAACAAAGCAGAACTGAAATGGGTGGAAAACCACCAAGGTTTTCCAAGGGTGGTTAGGAAAGCATCTTGTCTGAAATGCTTTTGCCACTTAGATCTTCCATTATGCGAGAAATGGTCAGACCTATTATAAGATATGTTTGGGGGATGCTAGTGAACCAAGCAAGGTTGATAATAGTCCCAGTGTCATGACTATAAATACTACAAAATGAGCCCTTCTGATTGTGTAATTGCGAGTGCAAATGGGGATGTGTGTTGGTAGTGAATGCGAGGTCCATCTGGCAGGGATCCTAAAGGTATCACCAAGAAACAAGAAAATGGTAATTGCCCCCAAGATCTTGGGAAGGGAAAGAAATGAGAGTGACACGATCCTTGACTGACATGTGAGGCTTTATATAGATGATCATGGGGAGACCTTGATGAAATAATGTTTGGTAACAGCATCACTTCTGTGCGCTAACAGGAAAGGTCCTTTGAAAATAAAGTGAACCTATAATAACAATAATATATGTGCTGCCACGCGCTGTGCCTGTAATAATTGATTTTTTTTGTGCCCAGCGGGGAGCCGGGGTGCCACGGGTGAGAGGCCTTCAAGGATTTTCCCATACACAGTCTTTAAAAGGCTTGAAATGTTTAACAAAGTTCTTTATTATTGCTTAGGTCTTCAATAAAACAACAAACACTTCTTGGATCTTCAACAGATTAAACAAATGCTTCTTAACTTGCCTCCAAATGGACAGGCACCTTGCTTGGAGAACTATTTCTTTCTTTATCAAGGAAAACCCTTTTTTAACCCCTCCCAGGCAATCTACTGTCTAAGCTTTGCTGGTGTGGGTTCTACTACCGGTTCCAATCTTGGGTCCTGAGTAGACCTACCAGTCAAGGCTATGTAGCTGGAGTTCTTTGGGTCTGCAAAGCTGTTTTCTTCCGAAACTTTAGGACTGTTTCCCTCAGATGCTGTAAAGCTGAGAGGCTGTAAACTCCCAGCCAGAGCTTTGGGACTGTTTTTCCCCGGAATTTCCGCCCCGGATGCTGTAGGAAATGAAGCTTTTCTACAGATGGAGCTAATCCACATCCTGTAGCTTAGCTTTCCACTATAAGACTGAACTAAAAATGGCTCCCTCTCTTCCCATGGCCCTGGGGAAAGGGGCGGAACCAAAACTTAACAATGATAGACAGGTGGCTAGCCCTGTGATTGCAAACCAAGGGAAGCCACCTTGTTGCAAATGCATGGAACCTTGGAATATATGCAAACACTCAATAGAAAAAAAATGAAGCTGAAGCTGTACCAGCACAATATACTTTATTTAAATTCTGCTCTTTCTCTCTGAACAGATTACAGAACATATATGGCAACATTCAATGCCATTATACAGTTAACAAAGACAGACAGTACATAAACAAAGATAAATTATTCTCACATTTTTCCATCTCTGGCATCCAAAGGCTATGTTCAACTCTGGCCATGGGGAGGTGCTGTTGTTCCATTTTCCATGCCAAGGAGCCTGTTGTTCATGGATGCTTTCCCTGATTGAATTGCTGGCATGTCTTCATGGACACCTTTTTATCTCCCCACCAAAGCAGTACCTATTGATCTACTCACATTACTATTTTCGAACTGCTAGGTAAGCAGAAGCTAGGGTTGATGGCAGGAGCTCACCCCAATCCGTGGCTTGAACTGCCAACCTTCTGGTCAGAAATATTTTCTGCATCTGGTGGTGTTAATGGTGGCCCTTTCCAAACTTAGTACATTTGGAAACCTGACGGTCAGGCGAAATTCCCTCCCGATTAGTAACTGCAAAGACAAAAGCTTGGAAGTAATTAGGAGGCCACCTCCATGCTAGGACATTTGGGGAACTGGAGTCCCAAAAGGTAAACTTTCCAAGCGTCATCCTCCAGGATTTCAGGGCAGGAGCTGACCACTTTCCATAGTGGTGGCTGAACCCTACAAATTATCCTTTCCTTCCTAGTATTCCCCGCTGCTGAAGAAGCTCTACTGTCAGATCGCCAAGACATGCCCCATCCAGATCAAAGTGTCTGGCCCTCCTCCGCCAGGGACTGTCATCCGGGCCATGCCCGTCTACAAGAAGGCCGAGCACGTGACGGAAGTGGTCAAACGGTGCCCGAACCACGAACTTGGGCGCGACTTCAATGACGGTGAGACCGTAGTATTGTTGCTTCAGTGATGGAGGACATCAAAGTTTGTGTGTGTCGGCTCTTCAAGGTCAGGGAAGGGTTCAGTACCTTGGAGAGCTCTTGGAAAGCTGAGCTTAAAAAGCGTAGCTATTCAAAAAAAGAATGGTTAACCATCTAATTGGAAAATCTAAAAATACAAGCGTCTGGCTTCCTAAATTGAATAAAGTATTGAATAATAATAATAATAATAATAATAATAATAATAATAATAAGCGAGACTTTACTGTAATAATGTTGAATGATGATGATGATGTAGCCATTCCATTGCCTCTCTCAAGGGTCATCTACATTATAGAGTTAATGCAGCCTGAATAGCCACAGCTCAATACTCTGGAATCCTGGACATTGTGGTTTGGGGAGCTGGTAGAAAAGTTTGACAACCTCATCAAACTACAACTCCCAGAAGCCTATCTCATTGAGCAATGATAGACAAAGTGGTGTCAGATCATCATCATCATCATCATCATCATCATCATCATCATCGAATACAAAGCCAGCATAGTGATCTTGTTTGTTGTGCACTAATCTTGTTGTGTTTCAAATAATAATAATAATAATAAAAACAATAATAATAATAATAATAATACACATCACACAGTCCTAGACGCTTGGGAAGTGTTCGACTTGTGATTTTGTGATACGAAATCCAGCATATAGATCTCGTTTGCTGTGACATACTGTGCTTTTGTGTCAATAATAATAATAATAATAATAATAATAATAATAATATACATCACACAGTCCTAGACGCTTGGGAAGTGTTCGACCTGTGATTTTGTGATACGAAATCCAGCAGATCGATCTCGTTTGCTGTGACATACTATGTTTTTGTGTCAGAATAATAATAATAATAATAATAATAATAATAATAATACACATCACACAGTCCTAGATGCTTGGGAAGTGTTCGACTTGTGATTTTGTGATACGAAATCCAGCAGATAGATCTTGTTTGCTGTGACATACTATGTTTTTGTGTCAGAATAATAATAATAATAATAATACACATCACACAGTCCTAGATGCTTGGGAAGTGTTCGACTTGTGATTTTGTGATACGAAATCCAGCATATAGATCTTGTTTGCTGTGACATACTATGTTTTTGTGTCAGAATAGTAATAATAATAATAATAATAATACACATCACACAGTTCTAGATGCTTAGTGTTCGATTTGTGATTTTTTGATACAAAATCCAGCATATAGATCTTGTTTGCTGTGACATACTGTGTTTTTGTGTCAGAATAATAATAATAATAATAATAATAATAATAATAATAATAATACACATCACACAGTCCTAGATACTTGGGAAGTGTTCGACTTGTGATTTTGTGATACGAAATCCAGCATATAGATCTCGTTTGCTGTGACATAATAATAATAATAATAATAATAATAATAATAATAATAATAATAATTTATTCATAATCTGTTCGATCTCCCCGAGGGGACTCGCATTAATTCCATAGTGCAGAGCCAGCCTGAGACCACAGCCTCCCACTGACCCCATTGCAACATTTTCTTGTAGGTTCTTGTAGGCATATAGTTATTAGTTCAATGGAATGGCCAAGCAGACTAATAGAGCTTTAAAAGTAAATACTGGGGACCATTGACAGCAGTGGGAACCCATCTTGGTAAACGGATGGGTTGTAAAATAAATGAGAGAACAAGCCATGATTTGTTCAGGAACATATAGAAGAGTTAAACTTATATTTAAGATGTCAACTTCAATATAAGTCAACCTTTTGGGTTTTGGTTTTCAGTGGCAAAATGAGATTGGACTGGATGGTCCCTGTGGTCTCGTCCAACTCCATGATCCAAAATATTGACAACATAAGAATGATTGTTGACTTATTCTCAAATGGATAGATGCAAGATGATTTGGACTTCAGATCTCATTATCCCTTATCCACTGGGCACTCATAGATGGAGTGCTGAGTGGTAAGGGATAATGGGATCTGAAGTCCAAATCAACTTGCATGCATACATTTGAGAAGAAGTCAACAATCATTCTTATGTTGACAATATTTTGGTGCAGTGGTGGGTTATGCCGTAGCCCTTCTTTTGGAAAGCTTTCTCTCCAGGCATAGTAAACCTCTCATTTACATTGTCATCTCTGTTGTGATTGTGTCTATAGGAATTTTGATATTATTATTATTATTATTATTATTATTATTATTATTATTGTCATTTTGACAATGTTGTTGTTGTCTGTTGCATATGCTTTGATTTTATCGCTGTATTATGTTGTCCAGGCTTGGCCCCATGTAAGCCGCTCTGAGTCCCCATCGGGGAGATGGTGGCGGGGTAGAAATAAAGATTATTATTATTATTATTATTATTATTATTATTATTATTTTCCTCTGCAGGTCTCTCGGCTCCAGCCAGCCACCTCATCCGTGTGGAAGGCAACAACCTCTCCCAGTATGTGGATGACCCAGTGACTGGGAGGCAGAGCGTCATGGTTCCTTATGAGCCTCCGCAGGTATTTTTACCTTTTTCCGATTTTTGTTTTATTCATAGCATCGTGTATACTACATCGTGTATACTAGTAGTGCCTCCATACTAGTGGCATCCTTGAAGTGACTGGACTGACCTTGAAGGAGCTGGGGGTGGTGACGGCCAACAGGGAGCTCTGGCGTGGGCTGATCCACGAGGTCACGAAGAGTTGGAAATGACTGAACGAATGAACAACAGTGCCTATATCACTGGTTTCCAACCCGTGGTCCGTAGATGGTCCACAAGAATTAAATATGGTCTGCGGCCTCACCATTACTACACCGTTGCAATGAGAGCGACTGGTTTCGCGAAACTCTCTTATAGGGCAGAGATTTATTCAATATGGTGTTCTGTAGGTGAGCAGATGATGACTACTGGATGGCATGTGTTCTGTCTCAGAAACTAGAGCTGATGTGGTCTATCCAATGCAATTTCCTCAATCAGCAGCCCAAATAACCAAACCAAATCTAAAGTTGACCAAAAACTGATTCATAACCTTTTTGGTACTAATATTGGTCAAAGTGGTCCCTGGACAAAAAAAGTCGGGAACCACTGGTCTATACCCAGCATTTCTCGTCCTTTCTTCCTTTCTCTTCCCTCCCTTCCTTCATCCTTTCTTCCCTTCTTTTCTCTTCCCTTCTTTCTCTATTTTCCTTCTCTCCTCTCCCTTATCTTGTTCTCTTTCCTTTCTCTTCCTTCCTTCTCTTAGAAATAATTAATTTCTTTTAGGAAGGGTTGGATTGCCTCCTACTGTTGGATGCAATGGGTGCAGCTTTCCTGGTGTTAGCAACTCAGCAGATTACAGTATACATATATGGCAAACATTCAAAGCCATTATATATATATATATATATGACTTGTATACCGCCACTCCCAATTTGGCTCGGAGCAGTTTACATCAGTAGATTAAAACAATACAACCAACTTTAAAATACAATAAAAACGAGAACCAACATAGTCCCGAGTTATTCACCCATCGAAAGCTTGTCAGAACAGAAAGGTTTTACAGGCTTTCCGAAAAGCAAGTAGCTCTCGGATGGTTCGGGTTTCAACTGGCAAGGCATTCCATAAATAAGGGGCCACAATTGAGAAGGCTCTCTGCCTAGTAGAGGACAGATGATAAGTCCGGATGTTGGGGACTTCAAGCAAATTTTGGTCTTTGGACCGAAGTAATCTCTGGGGTTGGTAGGGGGATAAGCGGACCCTCAGGTACGCCAGCCCCAGACCATAAGGCCTTAAAGGTTGGTACCAGCACCTTGAAAGTAATCCGGTACTCAATCGGAAGCCAGTGCAGCTGTTGGAGCATTGGGGTGATACGACACCTCGCCGGCACCCCGGCGAGAAGACGAGCCACCACATTTTGCACCAGCTTCAGTTTCCGGGTCACTGACAAAGGAAGACCAATGTAGAGGGCGTTACAGTAGTCAAGCCTCGAGATGACCTTCGCCTGGATGACCGTAGCCAGGTCGTTCCTAGATAAGAAGGGAGCCAGTTGCCTAGCCTGATGTAGGTGGAAAAACGCAAATCTGCTCACAGCAGAGACCTGGGCCTCCATTGTGAGCAGAGCGTCCAATAAGACACCAAGGCTTTTTACAGAAGGTGATGGACGTAGTATCTCGCCATCCAGGGTAGGCAGCTGGATCTCCCTCCCACCCGGACGGCCCAGCCAAAGGATCTCCGTCTTTGCTGGGTTCACCCTCAACCTGCTGGCATGCAACCATCCAGTAACGGCCTCAAGGCACTGATGGAAATTTTCAGGTACAGAGTCCGGCTGGCCCTCCATCCTCAGAATGAGCTGAGTGTCATCAGCTTACTGGTGGCACTTAAGCCCATAGCTCCACACCAGTCGGGCAAGCAGTCGCATATAGATGTTAAATAATAGAGGAGAGAGAATGGCTCCCTGAGGGACCCCACAAGTTAGCGGAGATCTCTCGGAAACCATCCCTCTCCTCACCACACGCTGTCCCCGATTCTGGAGGAAGGAGGACACCCATTTAAGGGGTATCCCCCTAACCCCAGTCATGGCTAGGCGGCGGGTCAATAGATTGTGATCGACCGTATCAAATGCTGCTGTGAGGTCCAATAACACAAGCAGCGCTGATCCACCTTGATCCATCTGGCACCAGTCGGGTGCAGCGAAGCTGATCTGTGATGACAACTAACACAGTCTCCGTCCCATGCCCCCTACGGAAGCCGGACTGGAAGGGATCGATACAATGAATAACAAAGACAGACAGTACACAGATAGAGGCAAAGGTTTCCTCTTTTTCATCTCTGGCATCTGGAGGCTGTGCTCAGCTTCTGACCATGAGGAGGTGCTCTTGTTCCATGTTCCATGCCAAGGACGCCTTCCTGATTGAATTGCCTCTTACTTCCTTGGCCTGTTGATCCACCCTCATTAATGTTTTCAAACTGCTATATTGGCAAAAGCTAGGGCAACAATGGGAGCTCACCCTGACCCATGGCTTTGAACTGCCAACCTTCCAGTCAGCTGCAGTTTAACCCGCTGTGCATGGCCATTAAAGTAGTTTCAAACTGCATTAATTCCATCGTGTAAATGCACCCTAAGAAATTCGGTATTCTTACTGTATGTCAGGGAAGTAAACACCTTACTTCTCTGTCATCTCTCTCCTTTTCCTTTGGGGCAGGTGGGCACCGAGTTCACCACCATCCTCTACAATTTCATGTGCAACAGCAGCTGCGTTGGCGGAATGAACCGGCGTCCCATCCTCATCATCATCACGCTGGAAACTCGAGAGTAAGTCGCTCGTTGCCCAAATTGTGGAATGTGGCCAAGATGTCCATGGGGATTTCTTTTCCAACCCAAAAGCTTCTGGGAAGAACATGGGTGTGGGTGAAAACCTCCTTCCAAGCAACACAGAAACATCTAGGTCTCCCAGTATGACTCTCCTTGGGCTGGAAGGCATTCCATTCAGTAGGGTTTATTATTATTATTGTTGTCTGCAAAGTCCAGAATGCACCCATATGGTCACCCTCCCTTGAACTGACCCACTTTGCTCCTCAGTGGGCAGGTTTTGGGGCGGAGGTCGTTTGAAGGCCGGATCTGTGCTTGCCCTGGCAGAGATCGGAAAGCGGACGAGGACCATTATCGGGAGCAGCAAGCCTTGAACGAAAGCGCGGCCAAAAACGGCAACCCCAACAAGCGGAGTAAGTGACAGAACTGTAGCTCAAGGTGGGCCCCATGTTCCAGGGATTGGGCTTTCGTAGTATGAGTGATGCCCGGATAGCTTGCTTGCCATTAGATGGGAGGTAGCCCAGATTCCAACCAGTCAATAGCATCATCACCACCTCCATTTGTTTAGCTCTTGTAAAATGATCTTCTAGATCAGTAGTTTTCAACCTGTGGGTCCTCAGATGTTTTGGCCTTCAACTCTCAGAAATCCTAAAAGCTGGGATTTCTGGGAGTTGTAGGCCAAAACTCCCAGGGACCCATAAGTTGAGATCCACTGTTCTAGATCGAAGTAAGAAGGCAAGACGTTGCCTTCTTAATAAGGGACCCTTATTAAGAGATAAGATGGATTCCAACAACTGACAGGCTAAGGTCAATTCCAATATAAACAGGATTTAATGTATCTAAATGATGATATATGTTGGGAGGTATTAGTCTTCCTCTTCTCCATATGCCAGAGTGCATAGGTATGTTTTTAGCAACTTTTTAAAGGTGAGGAGAGAGGGGACAGTTTTTACTTCTTTTGGGAGGGAGTTCCAGAGGTGGGGAGCGATCACAAAGAAGGTCCCCTCTCTCATTCCCACCAACCACGCTTGAGGTGGGGGTGGGACCGAGAGCAGAGCCTTCTCCATGGTCACTCCCCACCTCTGGAACTCCCTCCCTAGTGGTAAATGAAGAGGATCCAAGACTTGAAAAGAACTACTAAGGGAAAGTTCGTATTATTTTGGATATCCCCAGATACTTTCATGCTGACCAATGAATTCTCTGTTTTGTCTCCGTAACTTCACCAAACTGCCCAATGCTGAAATTATATTGGTGCCGAAGTACTGCAAATCTCAAATGAAGCTCTTTACAATTTTTTTCCTTGTTGTCTTTCCTCTCATCCCATCCATCAGCATTCAAGCAAAGTCCGCAAGGGATCCCAGCACTGGGAGCTGGAATTAAGAAGCGGAGGCATGGAGAAGAGGAAACCTACTACGTTCCTGTAAGCAGAATTGGTGGTTCAGTTTTCGTATGATATTGTTCCTAGCACCCACTTTTTGCTTAGAAGCAGTACTTCTAAGTCAGAGCACGGTCCAGAGTGACTCTCACGTATTTGAGTGTTCTGCAATTCTTTCCCAGGTAATCCTCAGAGCTTGAGATGCTTGTCTGTGTAAAGCACACTTCTGCATTTTAGATGGATTAGGAATCAGCTTGTTTTCCCTGTAATAGGCAGTAAGAACACCTAAAGCTTCAGAGAGCTTCTGGTCAATCATTTCAAAGCTCCCTGCTTGAGTGGTGATGGCACGATCATCAGCATAGATGAAACTGGGACGATGTCAATGGTTTTTCTCTAATTCAGGTTCGGGGCCGGGAGAATTTTGAGATCCTGATGAAGATCAAGGAGAGCCTGGAGCTGGTAGAGCTGGTGCCTCAGCAGTTGGTGGACTCTTATCGGCAGCAACAACAGCAGCTCCTTCAGCGTCAGTGAGTCCTGAATGGTTCTCGACTGCAATAATGTGGAAAAGGGTGGAACAAGAGTAGTTCCGTTGCAAAAATGGGAAGGAAATGTGGCAATTTAGGAACAACCTTTTTTTACCCTTGGCCTTGCTTCTCCTTGGCCTTGTGTAGAGTTCCTCCAAGCATAATGTAGACTGCGACAGAGGCCACGATGTGTAACATGATGAATATATGATAGGCAACTGTACGAGTGAACTGCAACAATACATATGGTGCAAGAGGGACTCCCGTTGTACAATTTGTCCCTCTATTCGTTGTGCACCGAGACACATTGTGCATCTGGACATTGGAAAACAATATGCATCTAGATGTATTGCATTCTGAAAGTCATTGTACACTGGACGTATTGTACATCAGAAGTTGTTGTGCATTGGGACATATGGCACATTAGAATGGGTGCATTAGGCTATATTGTCGTATTAAACACATTCATCCATCCTCATGCATACATCACAATTTCCTCCTTCTGTCATCTCCTGGAGAAGAAGACCTCTTAGGCCATACCCTGCTTTCCCTGCAGCCTGCCAACACACAGTTCCAAAACTTCCAAATGCATCCTTTCCCTTTCTCCCCATCTTTCCACTGCCACTCCCAAATACATGCACCATCTCTCCTTCCCATGGAGCAGAGTATGGCTAGTAAACAGCACAGCGGTCTGTCACAATTTTAGATTGCAATAAGGTCTCTTAAATAACAATATTTTTTGCTGAAGTTGTTCCAAAATGTTTCAGGCTGTTTTTCCAGCCTGAAACATCCTGACTTCATCTCGACTCCTGGCAAATGCTGACTTTGCTGAATTGGTGTTGGTAAACATAAGGAGCCTTGTGTTGACTTCCTTCTTAACGTAAGGAACCTTGTAAACATTTCATTAACTTAAAGAGCCATTGTCTCTCATAATGTAAACACATTGTTTTTCACCAAGCGTTAATCAAGTCAGCATGTCAACAGTTAACTATTTGTCATAGTTCTCATCAGCAACTGTTAATTACAGTCCATTAATGTAGTTGTTTTCCATGCCTCAATATTTTAGAATTATGTCTTCAGCTCAATTAGGCCGCATTCATACAACTTTCATACAAAAGCCTTCGACAACTTTCATACAATTCCATTCAAACCATATATGTTTATTAGGCCTATTTGATCAAGAAAAAATTTGTTTCTAAAATCGATTTGTAATTGGGGTGTTTTTTTGTTTTGATATTTAAAATATTTACAAAACTTTCCAAAAAAATGTTTTGTTATTTACGAATTTTCGTAAATATTTACAAAACATTTTGTAAGTGTGAATGTTGCAGTAATGGTCACCTTGATTAGCATTGAATGGCTTTCATTTCTCCCACCCTGGACATTCCATGATAACTCCATTTGCCTAGTAGTTTCCAACAGACCTCTGAGGATGCCTGCCATAGATGTGGGCAAAATGTCAGGAGAGAATGCTTCTGGAACATGGTCATCCAATCGGCTCCGGCTGCTGCGCCCTCCTCCTCCTCCTCCTCCTCCCAGCTGTGTTGCAGGAAGTGCCAGGAGGAGGAGGAGGAGGGCGCCGGAGCCGATTGGATGGCGCGCGCGCGCGCTCACCCTTACACCCGGCCTCCGCGCGCCATCCAATCGGCTCCGGCTGCTGCGCCCTCCTCCTCCTCCTCCTCCTCCTGGCACTTCCTGCAACACAGCTGGGAGGAGGAGGAGGAGGGCGCAGCAGCCGGAGCCGATTGGATGGCGCGCGGAGGCCGGGTGTAAGGGTGAGCACGCGCGCGCCATCCAATCGGCTCCGGCACCCTCCTCCTCCTCCTCCTGGCACTTCCTGGCTGCAACACAGCTGGGAGGAGGAGGAGGAGGAGGAGGAGGGCGCAGCAGCCGGAGCTGATTGGATGGCGCGCGGAGGCCGGGTGTAAGGGTGAGCGCGCGCGGGCCGGGCGCCCAACAGGCAGGGGCGGTGCTTGGCTCACTGGGTGTGCGCTCGCACCGCCCCTTCGCCCCCCCGCCCCATTTACTGCTGGGGTGCTTGGGAGCGCCGGATTGGCTCCCAGGCACCAGCAGCACTCAGCAGCCAGCCTCCATCCCATTAACGAGACGAGCTGAAGCTCGTAAAAAAAATGGGGCTGCTGTTTCGATATTTTTAAACCCTTCCGGGTTTGAAAATATGTTTTGAAATCGCGTCGGATATGGTAAAAATAACGATTAAATTACGAAATAACGAATTAACGAACTAAAACGGACAGGCCTAATGTTTATGCATCACACAAAGTATACTGAAACAACGTTCATTTGGACATATTACACCTTGGAGCACATTAGGCATTGGGGTATATTTCACATCAGAACAAATGGTAATATATTGCACATTGGAACATATTACGCACTGGGATACTTTGTACATTGGAGCATATTACATATTGGAACACATTATATGCCAGAGGATATTTCACCTAGGAACACATTGCACATTATGCACTGGGATATATTTCATGTTGTGCATTGGAGCATATTACACATTGGAACACATTAGGCATTGAGATATCTTTCACATTGAAGCATCCAGACATATTTGGCATTGGGAATGTTGGGCAACATCCACATTCTTGGCACAACTGAGTCTCTACTCCCTTCTTAAGAACACAAGCAAGCATAATAGTGCAATTTACCTTTTTGTGAATGCAAGTTGCCAGTGTTGTAAATACTTATCGGGGTGCCGTCTGCTAACTCTAATTGCAATGAACGTATCTAACTTCTCATATAACACATAACCTGATCCAGGTAAGTTTGGTTCAATTCCCATCACTCTTGCCTCTCTCCCCGAGCAGGACTCACCTGCAGCCTCCATCTTCGTACGGTCCAGTCCTGTCCCCAATGAACAAGCTCCATGCAGGAGGGGTCAACAAACTGCCATCGGTGAACCAGTTGGTTGGGCAGCCACAGCAGCATGGCCCCAGCTCTGGACCTAATCTGGGCCCTATGGGTAAGGCATAAGAAACAGAATTTTCCAATGTATTGTCGAAGGCTTTCATGGCCGGAATCAATGGGTTGTTGTAGGTTTTTTCAGGCTATACCATGGCCATATAGCCCGAAAAAACCTACAACAACCTAGAATTTTCCAAATTTCCCTTTAGGTTGCATTAACAGCAATATAGTGTCTAGAGATGGAGGGAAGTAAATAGACCACTCTATCCTTTGGTAAGACCTATCCTGAAATAAGGCTGTGTCCCAATTCTGGATATGGAAAAGCTGGAAAGTACCCAGTTTGCCCAGTTCTGGGGAAAACAAATCAGGAAGGAGGGTGTCCAGAGAAGAATTCAAATGGCAAGAAAAGAGATTCCACCTAAACATTAAGAAGCATTTCCTGACAGTCAGGGCTGCCCAGCAGTGGAATATACGGGAAGAGGAAAGGGTTACATCCAAGGTGGGGGGAGAGTGATACATTCAAAGTTGGGTCCTTAGGTAAATAGCCATCACCAGTCTTCTGATTGAGGGAGGCAGGATGGGTCATGTGGAGGGGGAGATACCGGAAGGGGAGACCTAAATTAATTGAGCCTAGGGAAAGAGAGAGAGAATTTGTAGTTCCAAAACAGTCTCCTGACATGGTAAACTTGGGTACCGAGGATGGCAGTGCCTCCGGATTAAGGGTGATGCTGTTGAATGCCAGGTCTGTAAACAGAAAAACAGCTATCATCCAGGACCCAATCCTGGATGAGTGTGTAGACCTGGTGTTCATAGTGGAGACCTGGTTGGATGAGGAGAGAGGAGGTCAATCCCTCTCAGCTCTATCCACCAGACTATTCCGTGCAGCACCAGCCAAGATCTGGAGGGCAAGGAGGTGGAGTCACATTGGTCTATAGGGATTCCATCTCCCTGACCAGGTGCCCTATCCCACAGTCAACCACATATGAGTGTGTCCATCTGAGTGCAGGAGACTAGGACAGAATAGGGATTCTGCTAGTGTACCAGCCACCCCACTGCACTACAGTCTCCCTGCCTGAGCTAGCCGCCGCCAGAGTGCTCTCAAGCCTGGCATTGGAGTCACAATAGCTTATAGTACTAGGAGACTTCAATGTCCATGCGGAGTCCACTCTGTCGGGAGTGGCTCAGGACTTCATGGCCACCATGGCAACCATGGGGCCGTCCCAATTTCTGGTCCTACCCACAGAGCCGGGCACACACTGAATTTGGTTTTCTGCCAGTGTGGAGGAGCTGTCCATTACTGTTGCCATGGACCGACCACCACCTGGTCAGGTTTAGACTTATCACACCACCTAACCTCTGCAAGGGTGGAGGACCAATTAGAACAGTCTGCCTCAGGAGGCATATGGATCTGGAGGGATTCCTGACAGCTCTTTGGGAATTTCTCACCATCTTGGTAGGTGATCCTATTGATGCTCCAGTCTCTGAAATAGGGAGTTGGCTAGGGCAATAGACACAATCGCTCCTAAATGTCCCCTTTTACATAGCAGAGCTAAATCTATGCACCACTGAATATTGTGATGTTGTAAGCTGCTCTGAGTCCCCTTTGGGGTGAGAGAGAGTGGGATATAAATACAGTAAATCTATATAAATAAAAATGCCATGTTCGTTTGTGGGATTAACGTAACTCAAAAACCACTGGATGAATTGAGACCAAATTTGGACACAGTACACCTATCAGGCCAACAAGTGACAATCACTCATAAAAATACTGAAAAACACAGCAGAAGAGACTTGAAAAGCCAAAAAAACCCATTACAACGCATGCACAAAACCATATATACACAAATATATACACACACATATATGCATATATACACACAAAACACATATACACAGACTGGGCCACAGCAATGTGTGGCAGGGGACAGCTAGTAAATAAATAAGGAACTGGAGCTGACAGCCTGCAGCTCACCCCATCTCGCGGATTTGAACTGCCAACCTTCAGGTCAACAGTTCAGCCAGCCTTCAGGTCAACAGTTCAGCCAAACTTCAGGTCAGCAATTCAGCAGCACATGGGTTTGACCCATTGCGCCACCGCAGCTCCTCAAGGTTTGCACCATGAATCCCAGTGACCACTTACTTACCAAGGAAGTGTGTTTGCAAACTCACTGGGGCTTGTTGTTCTTTCTTGGACCAGGGCCAGGAATACTGAACAGCCACCCCATGCAGACCAATGGAGAAATGAATGGCGGTCACTCCTCACAGTCAATGGTCTCCGGGACGCACTGCAGCCCCCCTCCGCCCTACAACCCAGACCCAAGCCTTGTCAGGTAGGTTGGTGGTTGCCGTGTGATTTGGTGGACACCATGGCATTGTCGGAATGTGCTTGACACTACCTTCATTTCCTCTACTGATTGATTTCCCTTGCTTCTGCAGTTTTTTGACAGGCTTGGGGTGCTCCAACTGCATTGACTACTTCACCTCACAAGGCTTGCAGACCCTTTACCAGCTGCAGAATTTAACCCTAGAGGTAACTAACTGTGCTCTTTGGAAAAGATCTGTTGCGCCTTCTCTCTCAGGACCTTCAGGCTGAAAGGAAAAAAAGAAAGCATTGCTGGGAGTTGTGGGCCATGTAGGAAAATCCAAAAGGATCCCTGAAGATATTTTTGCTCATATGTCGAATATATTTTGGAGTAACTATTCAGTTTGTATTTTGGGTATATGCTTATGCTTTTCCTGACAGCTTCCTCTTGCTCCTTAAACCATTAGTGAAGATCTAAAACTCCCTTCTGGATTGCCACAAAGTCCCCCATCTACACTGCCATATAATGCAGTGTGAAACTGTATTATGTGATCAGTATAGACTCATATAATGCAGTGTCCACTCATATAAAGCCTCCCCGCCTTACCATTCCCATTATTATTCCAAATCAATTGTTAGGAATTGTTGGAAGTCCTTTGTTGCTGATGTGGTATTTGAATGCAACTACCCTATATACTAATGAATAATATACGGGGTGGGTCAAAAAGTTTTGCCTCCTGTGCCATAAAAACATCATGAATGTTGACAGATTAGATCTTGACAGATTAGAGAGATGATTGGCCAAAACTAACAAAATGAAGTTCAACAGGGACAAATGCAAGATACTCCACTTTGGCAGGAAAAACGAAATGCAAAGATACAGAATGGGGGACGATGCCTGGCTCGAGAGCAGGACGTGTGAAAAAGATCTTGGAGTCCTCGTGGACAACAAGTTAAACATGAGCCAACAATGTGATGTGGCGGCAAAAAAAGCCAATGGGATTTTGGCCTGCATCAAGAGGAGCATAGTGTCTAGATCTAGGGATGTCATGCTCCCCATGCTCTATTCTGCTTTGGTTAGACCACACCTGGAATCTTGTGTCCAATTCTGGGCACCACAATTCAAGAGAGATATTGACAAGCTGGAATGTGTCCAGAAGAGGGTGACTAAAATGATCAAGGGTCTGGAGAACAAGCCCTATGAGGAGCAGCTTAAGGAGCTGGGCATGTTTAACCTGAAGAAGAGAAGGCTGAGAGGAGATATGATAGCCATATATAAATATGTGAGAGGAAGTCATAGGGAGGAGGGAGTAAGCTTGTTGTCTGCTGCCCTGGAGACTAAGACGCAATGGGACAATGGCTTCAAACTATAAGAGAGGAGATTCTATCTGAACATGAGGAAGAACTTCCTGACTGTGAGAGCCATTCAGCAGTGGAACGCTCTGCCCCGGAGTGTGGTGGAGGCTCCTTCTGGATGGCCATCTGTCAGGGGTGTTTTGAATGCAATATTCCTGCTTCTTGGCAGAATGGGGTTGGACTGGACTCCTCTTGATGCAGGCTAAAATCTCATTGGCTTTTTTGCCGCCGCATCACATTGCTGGCTCATGTTTGACTTGTTGTCCACGAGGACCCCAAGATCTTTCTCACACTTCCTGCTCTCGAGCCAGGCATTGTCCCGCATTCTGTATCTTTGCATTTCATTTTTTTCTGCCTAAGTGGAGTATCTTGCATTTGTCCCTGTTGAACTTCATTTTGTTAGTTTTGTCCCATCATCTCTCTAATCTGTTAAGATCGTTTTGAATTCTGCTCCTGTCTTCTGGAGTATTGGGTGTCGCGAGACCACTCGCTTTTGTTGCTGCGTGGTCTCAAGGCAACAGGGTAGTAATGGTGAAGCTACTGACCATATTTTTGTTCTTATGGACCACTGGTGGTGAACGGACCACAGGTTGGGAACCACTGCTCTATCTGATAAATAAAGTAATCATCTCTGAATAGAGCGATGAAAGACAAGAAGTCTGTCTCAAGAGAACCTAAAAAATGTATTGACCCTAAGACAACATTGGTCCTTTCCCCCTCTTTACAGAATGACCTCAACTTATTTATATCACAGTCCATAACTGTGGCCTCAAATCCTGTCCTCGACATAAGCCTCATATTGACTTATTCATCATCCAGGTGCCTTTTTGGTCTCTTCCAATTCTAGGATTCCATGACTTGATTCCTCTCTCACGTTTTCCTTTGCAGGATCTTGTTCTGCTAAAGATCCCTGAGCAATACCGGATGATAATCTGGAGGGGCCTCCAGGACCTGAAGCAGGGCCATGACTACGGAGCCCAGCAGCTCATCCGCTCCAGTGGCAACGCCTCCACCATCTCCATCGGCACGTCGGGGGAGCTACAGCGGCAGCGCGTCATGGAGGCCGTACACTTCCGCGTGCGTCACACCATCACCATCCCCAACCGCGGCGGGGCGGACGAGTGGGCAGACTTTGGCTTTGACCTCCCAGACTGCAAGTCTCGCAAGCACTCCATCAAAGAGGAGTTCACGGAGGGAGAAATCAACTGAGCGCATCGGAAGGGGTGAATGGACTTAGATGAGTTCAGAAACGTATTGAGCAGGAAAGCCAGACAGAAACGAGCCACCCAAAGTATTTTTCAGAACTTGTGGCACAATGGTGGTTCGCTTGGCGGAGCCCTGGGCACAAGCCACCACTACCTTCCGGTTGTGTTCTTTTCACGCTAGACAACTTACACAGTCAACCGGCAATAGATGTTTGGTGTCCACCTTCAGCCTATGAACCAACTGCTACATTCCCATTGTCTTTGTAGTACATCGCAATGCAAAAGACCAATCTGTTTGCTCCATTAAGGAACAGTGGTTTGCTTGGAGAGCCATTGGCACAAGCCATCGCTACCTACGGGTTGTATTCTTTCCAATCTAAACGACTTATGAACTCAACCAGCATTAGATGCTTGGTGGTCACGTTCAACTGATGGACATGTCTTGGTTGAAACAAACAACTTATGAACTCAACCAGCATTAGATGCTTGGTGGTCACGTTCAACTGATGGACATGTCTTGGTTGAAACCAACCACTACGTTCCCATTGTCTTTGTAGTATATCGTAATGCAAAAGACCAATCTGTTTGCTCCATTAAGGAACAATGGTTCGCTTGGAGAGCCATTGGCACAAGCCATCTCTACCTACGGGTTATATTCTTTCCCATCTAAATGTCTTATGAACTCAACCAGCATTAGATGCTTGGTAGTCACGTTCAACTGATTGGCATGTCTTGGTTGAAGCCAACGGTTACATTCCCATTGTCTTTGTAGTATATCATAATGCAAAAGACCAATCTGTTTGCTCCATTAAGGAGCAGTGGTTCACTTGGAGAGCAATTGGCACAAGCCATCGCTACCTACGGGTTGTATTCTTTCCAATCTAAACGACTTATGAACTCAACCAGCATTAGATGCTTGGTGGTCACGTTCAACCGATGGACATGTCTTGGTTGAAACCAACTGATGCTTTGTACATTGCCATGCAAAGGACCAGCTTGTTTGCACCATTAAGGAAAAATGGTTCATGGGTAGAGTGTTGGCAGTTTGTGTTCTTTCCATGCTAGACAACTTATGCACTCAACCAACAGTAGATGTTTCATGGTCACATTCAACAGAGGAACATTTTGGTTGAAACCAACTAACCAGCAGTAGATATTTGGTGGTCATGTTCAACCCATGGTCATGACTTGATCGAAACCAACTGATACGTTGCCATGTTCTTTGTCCGTCACCATACAAAAGATTCACAGATTTGCTGCATTGATGACCACTATGTTTTTTTATATCTACTTTCTCAAAGATGGTTGGACTGGATGGCCCTTGTACTCTATTCCAGCTCTGACTTTGGTCTTATTCCGTGGCTTCTCTTGCCTTGGAGCATCAGGAAGACCGCTTCGTACCAAACTTATTTTCCTTCAATAGACTGCCAAAAATGTGTCCCCCTCCCCGCCCCAATCCTACCATTCTTTCTAGAATGAGAAAACATCTTTTTCCTCCATGATCTGGAGGAACCCTCACCTTAGAGGGATGTTTCTGTGTACATTGTACATATCCTATGTTGTTGTAAGGTTTATTTGTGAGTGTGTGTGTGTGTTGGCTGTTAGGTAAAGAACGCACAGATGAGCAAGACGTGCTCTGCTGCAAACACAAAGAGGAAGATTTTTAATTCTATCCCAATCCTGCCAAGAAAAAAAAAAACACAACGATTTGTATAGTCAGGGGTTTCACAAGTGTTTTGAAACTGTTCCACAAGTGAATTGTCAAATATTTAACAGTTTTGGGAATATATATATATATATATATATATATATATATATTTACGAGGGGTATTTTTTAAGTAAGGTCCGTTGGAACATAAATACACAACGAGAGTTAATTTAAAAAAAAATGTTAATTTATTTTCAGAAAGTACATACTTCACTCTATTTTTCAACATAGTTGCCAAGTTTGTTCAAACACTTATCATACCTCTGAACCAATTTTAAAATACCCTCTTCATAAAAACTTGCCGCCTGCTCCGATAACCAAGAGTTCACTGCCGCTTTCACGTCGTTAGGAGTTTCGGGACCCAATGGGAGCACAGTTTCCTAAACTTTAGGTGTTCAGAAACAATGTTGTAAAGCACTGATCTCAACACGTCAGGAAATTCGTCTGAGAGACCTGTTATTGTGAAGCGCCTGTTCTCACAAATCCTCACTTCAACTGAAGCCACCAAATTGTCTGTAATCGAAGAAGGGTGACCGGAGCGGTCCTCATCATGGACGTTGTCACAGCCATCTTTGAATTGTCGTACCCACTTACGCACTTTGCTTTCACTCATAACAGTATCACCGTACACTTCACAAATCTGTCGATGAATTTCTGCAGCAGGCAGGTTCCTTGCTGACAAAAACCGTATCACTGAGCGAACCTCACATGCGGCGGGTGAGTTGATAGTCTTAAACGTTTTTAAAGCACAGAACAGAACCGTACAGGTTAGCTACAGAGCGGAAACTGAGCACAGTTGTTCCCGAGGCATGCCGGTACACGACGCACACGCTCGTTGCGGTATGTGCGCGAACTACTAGTGTCTACAACAAAACGGACCTTACTTAAAAAATACTCCTTGTATATTCTGCTCAATCTCCATGAGGGGATTCAGAGAGAATTACAGTATACACAGATATAGGCAACCATTCAATGCCTTTTATACAGTGAACAATGACATACAATACTCAAACAAAGACAAAGGTTTCCCTTTCCATCTCTGATGTTTGGAGGCAATGCTCAGCTCTGGCCACAGGGAGGTGCTCTCGTTCCATTTTCCATGTCGATGAGCCTGTTTTCCCTCCTGGTCATGTTTTGCCAGCATGGCATGGTATCTTTTGATCTACTCACATTACATGTTTTTGAACTGTTAGGTAGGCGGAATCTAGGACTGACAGTGGGAGCTCACCCTGACCTGTGGCTTCGAACTGCCAACCTTCCAATCAGCAAGTTTTTTCTGCAGTGGTTTAACCCACGGTTCTATAAACACACACACAGCCCTGATATATATGTGCAGAAATACCCTTGATTTGGATGTAATTTGGATGTTTAGCACTTTTGAAACAATTCTGACATGTCTGCTCGCTGCCCACCCACCCACCCCCCGCCCAAATTTTAATTAATTTGAATCAAACGAGCCTTTGATTCTTAAGCCTCTGATGTGTTCAGATGTAGCTGTGATGGAGATAAAATTCACAGGGCAACCAAGCCCTGCTGAGAGGTGAAGCCAAATCACTAAAAAATGTTTTAAAATTTTTGAAAATTCACCAAAAATCCATGGATAAGTCAAACACTCTGAAATTTGGCGAGGTAACAATGGTAAATGTGTTCTACCTCTGTAGCAAGTTCCATCAGGATAGCTCAAAAAATGAGGAAGAGAGAAGCTCTTCAATTTTCCCCACTGACAGTAATACTTTCCTTAATGCGCATGCGCAACGACCATTAACGAGGTCCTTACGAAGCTTCAGAAGTTTTGTAAAGTTTTGAAATTTTTACTTCCAAAATTCAGAAATTTAGAAATAAAGCACCAGTGCCCTCTACTTTTGAAGAAAGTTTAGAACCATTTTTTATTGCACGTGCCATATATATTCACATGTGTAGAATTATCTATACGTCCATGCCATTTCTTTAAGTCGTTGCCCCCTCCATCATTAGCACTTCCTTAATTTCAGAAGCAGTTTGGGCTTCAACGGATACAACACACCTATCAATGGGTATTCTTCAGTTCAGCCCTTCCTAAATTTTTATCTCTGGAATCTAGAAAAGAACAACCTTGTCTCATTCTTCTTTCCTTCTTCAGAGCTTCCCATTGGAAGGCTAAGAACAATAGACGCAATGGGACTTCCATCCATTTAAGGTCAAAAGTTCCCAGAAGTTCAGCATGACCCATTTAAGCTGTAAATATTCTGTGCTCTGCTTCAAATCCCCTTCGGGGTGAGAAGGGTAGAATATAAATGTTTTTAATTAATTAATTAATTAATTAATTTGTAGAGCCTGAATAAGGAAGAGATTTTTCACTCCAAATCATGGAAACTTTCTAGGTCAATGGTTCACAACCTGGGGTCCCCAGATGTTTTTTGCCTACAACTCCCAGAAGTCCCATCTAGTTTACCAGGTGTTAGGATTTCTGGGAGTTGAAATCCAAAAACATCTGGGGACCCCAGGTTGAGAACCACTGTTCTAGGTTAAAGAATAGTCTTGGCCCCCTCTGTACTGCCATGTATATATTCTTTATTTATATTCCACTCTATTCCACTCCCTGACGGGACTCGGAGTGGATTACAGAACACATCTACAGCAAACATTGAAGGCCATTATACAATTTGACAAGGACAGACAATACACAAACAGAGGTATAGGCTTTCTCATCATTTTCTATCTGGAAGCTATACTTGACTCCAGCCACGGGGAGGTGCTGTCGCTCCATCTTCCATGCTGAGGAGCTTTTTGTTGTCTGTAGATGACCTCCTTGAATTATCGGCATGACCTTATGGGTGCCTTTTATTACCCATAAAGCGATACCTATTTATCTACTCACATTGCTGTTTTCGAACTGCTAGGTGAACAGAAGCTGGGCTCATGACTGGGAGCTCACCCCAACCTAAGCTTGAACTGCCAGCCTTTTGACTGACGAGATTTTCCGCAGCTGGCAGTTAACCCGCTGTGCTAAAGCCTGGATGTATGCATCACATAAGTCTACACTACACAATGTCTGCATTATATGGCAGTGTAGATGGGGCCATTGACAGCTGCCTTATCTTTGAGATTTAAGGCTTTCCCAGATAGCACGGCAAGTGAAAGGGGATTGTGGGGATAGTTTATGATGTGTCAAGCAGCATCAATGTGCTGGACCCATAACCCGTCAGAATGCATTAAGGAGCCAACATGCGAAAGCTTTGCTGTAGGGACTACATTCGAAGAGATGGAAGTGATGCAGTGGTAGAAGGAGTCCCAATCCTACCAATGTGTTGGGCACATTTCTGCTTTCTTGACTCGGGAGGTTACCCATTTGCGGTGCACCTTGAGTACATCCCCAAAGGATTCTTCTTCACGCTAGCATTCTGTTTGCGGGAACGCACAGAGTGTGTTTTGTGGTATTAATACATTCATTACACACCCGGAAAGAGGGGGAAACCATTGCTTGCATCCATCTACAGTAAAGTCTTGCTTATCCGACCTTCACTTATCCGACCTTCCGTCTTATCCGACGCTCTTATCTGACACCCTCCTTTTCCTCCAACATTTTCCCTTCAGTTAAAGGAACACCCCCCCCCCCAAACTCTCTCTCCATTCCCAGTAAGTGAAAAAGGCAAGACGAGGAGGAGGAGGAGGAAGGAGGAAAGGGGGAAAAGAGGCAGGACCAGAAGCAGAAACTTCCTCCCTCCTTCCCTCTGTGATTTCCTTGCTCCTCTTCTGCATCTGGGCATTTCCTGCTGGGTTGCTCTAGCCCTGAGGCGTTGCCTTGCCTTAAAGTCCCTGTTTATATTCTACGTGTCTAGTACCACAACATTTGGGTAACAGTAAGAGACTCCATATTATCCAACGTTTTCATTCATCTGACATTCTACCGGACCGTTTATGTCGGATAAGCGAGACTCTACTGTTTTTAATTTGCTGTCGTTTTTCTGCCTATCACAGTTTGTACGTCTGCTTTTTTATGGCAGCAACTCAGTAGAATTGTTTTCCTCCTTATTTTTCAATGTTTTGGTTTTCAAACCCTTGCAGAGCAAGGGGGAAGTATTATATTAAGCTTAATAGATCGAGTTATAGTCTTTAGCATGTTTATACACTGCTTCCAAATTTCAGATGCAGAAACATAACCCCATCATTCATGGTGGTCTGTTCAAATGTTATTTATACCATCAGAGATCATCAAAAATAATAAGGCTGAGAGGGCAATGTGTATGGCATTGATCCTCCTATATTTCACAGGTGGAAACCAAAACCAAACAACATCAGAATGGGGTCAAGGGGGGAAAGGTTATTAATGGGGGGAAAGCACCTAAACTAGGAGAGGCTGTTGCACACAAACACAAAGGGTGTTCTGCTTTGTCAGAAAAATTGTGAGATTTCTTTTCGCGGTAATGATATATTTGGGGTAAAATGTGTTAGTTTTATAGCTCTCTTTTTTTGTTAGTAACACAATAAACGTATTACAAATGTTGTTTGCTCCCAAAGGGAGAATGAAACCTGACTATCTGATTCTGTCTTGCATGTAGACATGCACTTCTATCTCTCTCTGTGTTTTCCCTTGTCTTTATAAGCCTTAACTTCTCTGACCCTGGTACTCAACAAAAAAGCTCCTGTTTTGTAGCAGATTTCCTATGAAGTGGGTGGGGTAGTAGTCTATGAAGACAGTTTGTGTAATCTGCCTTTCAAAACCATGTGTTGACTCAGGTTCAACACCTGTGATGGGCTCGCTCCATCTATGTTGAACATTTACACAAATGATCAGCCACTGCCAGAAAGAACAGGAGTTTCCTCTATGCTGACGATCATGCCATCACTGCTCAAGCAGGGAGCTTTGAAATAGTTGAACAGAAGCTCTCCACAGCTTTAAGTGCTTTTGCTGCCTATTACAGGGAAACCCAACTGATCCATCTAAAATGCAGACATGTGCTTTTCATCTTAAGAACAGACAAGCATCTTGAGCTCTGAGGTTTACCTGGGAAGGAATCCCACTGGAGCATTGCAGCACACCAACATACCTGGGAGTTACCCTGAACTGTGTTCTGACTAATAAGAAGCACTGCTTGACTATCAAGCAAAAAGTGAGTGCTGGGAATAATATCATATGAAAGTTGACTGGCACAACATGGGGATCACAACCAGACACAGTGAAGACATCTGCCCTTGTGCTTTGCTACTGAATACACATGCCCAGTGGAAAATACATCTCAGGACGTTAAAACAGTGGATGTGGCTCTTAATGAGACATGCTGCATTATCACAGGATGTCTACGCCCAACACCACTGGAGAAATTATATTGCTTAGGCAGTACTGCACTACCTGATATCCATCGGGAAGTAGCAGCCAGCAATGAAAGGACCAAGGCAGTGACATCTCTGGCCCATCCTCTGTTCAGATATCAGACAGCGTGCCAATGTCTTAAATCAAGAAATAGCTTCTGTGCTGGCACAGCTGTGCCAGGAGATTTGAATTTCTTTTTCTTGCACTGTTAGTTTGCATGAATCTATTTGGGCCATGCATTTTGCAATTGGGTAGCTTTCCCCAGGTTGCAGTCATAGGGCCAACAACCTATATCAATCATCGTTAGAGCCTTTAGATCCGCCCCTTTCCCCAGGTTTGGAGGGAAAAGGGGACTTTTAGTTCAGTCTCACAGTTTGGAGCCTTACAGCAGGACGTGTGAGCTTTCTTTGCCCCACCTGCAAAAAGCTTCACTTCTTACAGCTTTTGCTGGGGGAAAAGGAAAACTTCTACAGCTTTGCTGGGGAGTAAAGTTACAGTTCCACATCTTTGCTGGGGGAATACAGCCATCTTTGCTGGAAAATAAAGAAATGGTTCCACGGCCTTCGTGGGGCAAATCTACAGGACACCAGCTTGGCACATCTACAGCAACCATTGCCTGGAAAGGGACCACTCGGGCTATCCATAACGCAGCTTGGAGCCGGGAGTTGGGGCCTCACGCCAGCAGGGTTAAGAAAGTTTGCCCAAGGAGGGGTCAGGAGGTTTCCCTAAATAAGATAGGAACAGTTTATCAAGCAGTTGCTTGTCCCTTGTTGGCAGATCGAGAAAGCTACTCGTTTTTCAAGATTATAAAGCATTTAATTCATTTGTTCAAAGATTTAAGCCTTAATAAAGAACTTTGTTGGACTTATTTTGAGCCTCTACAGAACTTTGTGTTGGGAAACCCATGGGACCCTTTAGCTGAGGCACCCCGGCGTCCCATTGGGCATACAGAAAGCACGTCCTGTAAACAGACATTGTCATAGACCCAGCACGCGACAGCACATAAGATGTACAGAGATACTCGCAGAAACACCTCAGCAAGCAAGAGTCCAAAGGTGGCAGGTCAAAATCCGGAACCTTGATCAGTGGCTTAGACGGGATGAGAAACTCCTGAGCACACAGAAGGCTGGGTGACTTGGAAGGCACTGAACAGACTGTGCTCTGGCACCACGAGATGCAGAGCCAACCTTAAGAAATGGGGCTGCAAAGTGGAATCCATGATATGCGAGTGAGGAGAAGAGCACACCACAGACCACTGACTACAATGCAACCTGAGCCCAATGGAGGACTTTCTAACAGTGACACCAGAAGCACTCCAAGTGGCCAGCTTCTGGTCAAAGGACATTTAGTACAATGCCAAGCTTTTAATGTGGATTGTGTTCTTTTAAATACATTATAACTGTATTCTCAATTTGCTGCTGATACGATAAATAAATAAGTAAGTAAGCTTTTACCAAACTAAACAAAAAAGGCAAACTTTCAGAGAATTTAGACCCAAAACAATATTAATTAGGGGGAATGAACCTTTAATCACCTTCATCATTGACGGGACTCTTTGCTTCATTAGAAGGTGGCATTTTTTGACCTGGTCTAGAGTCCTTTGCCATTATTTGCTTATCTGTGGTTGGTTTCCATCCCTCAAAATGGTGGGGTGCAGGAATCCCAAACACAACACAATCTGTGAACACAATGTATGAACATTCCTCACATTATCTGTTCTGGATCTTCTGCTTCCAGAGAAGACAGTTCTGTGGTTTGCCCGGTTTCCTTCCGAAGATAGCCTTTGCCCCAAAGCCATCCCTCGAAGCCTTGAAGTCTTCCCAGAAATGGTTTCTGGCCATCTGTCTACATTCAACCAATGTATCTGGTTGTACCCCAACCACAGGGCACCAGGTTCAGTTCTGGGACCCACTTCCATCGCAACTGCAGAAGCCAAGAAACAATCGAGGACAACTCGGTCTTGTGGTTGACGTCCTTCTTGCCAGTTAGTGAATTGGTTTCCTTGATATTGTCGATTCAGACAATATTCAGGTATTTGCAGAAAGCCTCCTGTATGCAAAATAAAATTAAACACACAGATGGAGCAAAACGAAGAGGAGACTCGTATCAAAGATTATGACCATATTGCAAAACGTTGCCTAGAATTTGGCCTATGCAATTTGGTGACAAGAGTTTCACTCTTTTGGTGTATAAGCATCGTCATCAATATCTCGCTTTTATGTCTTGCCTAGTATTGTCGAGATTTCCATTTTCCTTGTGGCTCTCTCTTTCCTTTCACCCTTTCCCTTATACATCATCTCCCTCTCTCTTTTCTTTCTTTCCCCTTCTTCCCTCACACACCCTCTTTCTTTCTTTCTTTTTTATTTTCCTTCTTTTCTCTTCCTTCGTCTTCCTTCCCTTCCTTTTTCTTTCGTACCTCCTTCCTTTCTTTCCCTTCTTTTTCCCCTTCCTTCCTTCCTTCCTTCCTTCCTTCCTTCCTTCTTCATTCTTCCCTTCTTTTTTTCTTTTCTTTCATGCCTCCTTCCTTTCTTTCCCTTCTTTTTCTCCTTCCTTCCTTCCATCCTTCCTTCCTTCTTCATTCTTCCCTTCTTTTTTCCTTTCTTTCCCTTCTTTTTCTCCTTCCTTCCTTCCTTCCTTCCTTCCTTCCTTCCTTCCTTCCTTCCTTCCTCATTCTTCCCTTCTTTTTTCCTTTCTTTCATACCTCCTTCCTTTCTTTCCCTTCTTTTTCTACTTCCTTCCTTCCTTCCTTCCTTCCTTCCTTCCTTCCGTCCTTCCTCCCTCCCTCCTTCCCTCCCTTCCTTCTTTTTTCTTTTCCCTTTTCTTCTTTCTTTCTTTCTTTCTTTCTTTTTCTTCTTTTCTCTTCCCTTCTTCTTTCTCCCCTTCCTTTTTATTTTCTCTCCCTCCCCTTCCTTTCTTTTCTTCCCACCCCTCATACCTTTTCCCCATTCCCTTTCTCTTCATTCCTTCCCTTTTCTTTCTTACTTCCTTCCTTTCCCTTCTTTTTCTCCTTCCTTCCTTCCTTTCTTTCTTTCTTTCTTTCTTTCTTAATTTCTTAATTTCTTATTTTTTTCTTTTCTTCCCACCCTCATGCCTTTTTCCTATTCCCTTTCTCTTCCTTCCTTCCCTTTTTCTTTCTTACCTCCTTCCTTTCTTTCCTTTCTTTTTCTCCTCCATCCCATCCTCCGTCCCTCCCCCGCATATGCATGTCACCTAACAGCAGCCAATTCAGCGCTCACTTTCATTCCCAATCACTTTCCCATCTTTCTGGTTTTCTCCTTTAAAAAGTTCTTGTGTTCGACAGAGCCACCTCTAAAAAATAATAATTTATTGCATTAATGCCTTCATTGTTCCTCACTGGAAATCCGCAGGAGCCTTCTTCATATCCGTGGCCACTGCAGTTCTTCCCTCCATGCTTTGAGGCTGGATTATTGCACTGCCGGGTTCGGCTCACAATTGCAAGTCCGCAGGAGACAGGACAAGGAGCCCACGAGGTCCAAGCAGACCACCCTCCATCCACTGTTGGGAAGACAAAACAAAAAATGCCCCTTGTTAAGCGGGATGTGAAAGCTTGCTGCAACAACATTTTGAAACAGAGACTGGATGGACATCTGTCAGGAATGCTTTGATTATGTTTTCCTGTATAGTCGAAGGTTGTCTTAAACTGTTGCATTCTGGCCTGAAGTCACCTTTTCACCCAGCACCGCACAAGAGTCCAGTGTTAATAATGAAACAGATCATTGAAGAAAGCAAATTGCTTTTAAAATGCAATAGTCCAAACATCAAAGTTCTATTCAAAAGAGAGACAGTACATGAAAGAACCAGGAATCAAAGCATAAGTATAATCCATAATCGGGAATGTAGGAACTTCTTCCAAAACATGAATCCATGAACATGAGCAAAAGACTTTCCCAAAGTTCTTAGACATAGACTTGAACATGGACCAAGATCCATGGTGTACACAGTAACGCAGCATTGCCTGTTCTGACCCTTTTATAGAATCATAGAATCATAGAGTTGGAAGAGACCTCATGGGCCATCCAGTCCAACCCCCTGCCAAGCAGGAAAGACAGTAAACAACATTTTAATTTAAGGTCCACAAGCCACGAAGTCATGTCTTTGACATCCGGTCTGTTTTAAGGATTTTTCACAGAGTTTATGTGACCTCCGTAATCTGACTCCATCTTCCCAGAGATCAAGGTTCAAACTCCTACTGACCTCAGGTGTTTCCCCAAGGGATATCTTTCCATTCCAGCTCCTTATCTTCTGTTGCCAAGGAATGACCAAGGGAAAGATCTTCCCTATCTGCCAAAGCCCAACCATCTCCTCCCAGCTCTGAAGCCATTTATTTCTGACCAGACTGAGACCCATCCTCCCAGACAGAATCATGATGCAAAATCCTCTCAGTTCCCACACTGGAAATGCCGTCATTCCTCACAACCTCTGACTGTACCATCTCCTCATCTTCATCTTATATACATGAGGCAAAGCAGGGCAAAGTATGAATTTCTTGTTGTGTGCCCCCTCATTGTTATGGCAACCCTATCATAAGCCTGAGAGTTTGTGACCAAAGGTCATCCAGTGGGCTTCCATGGCAAAGTGGCGACTCAAGTCCTGATCTCCAGAGTCAAAGTCTAATGCTCAAACCACAATGCCATGTTGGTTCTCTCATTCATAGTGTCACCATAAGTTGATACGGACCTGAGGCAGTTAACACCAAAGCAGGACTTAAGAATGTCACAACATTTGGAATTCACATTTACAACCATGACACCATTGCAAAGCGCTCCTCAAAGCCCACCTTAAAAGCCAGGAAGTCACACCAACATAGGGATTTCCAGGGCTCTGGAGTGGGTTAAAGAGTAAAGGAAAGTGAAGGCAAACAAAGGATGGAGAATCAAAGCCTAATTGCCAAAGCTACAGTCCAATGCTATATCATGACGTTCTTTCCTGGTTTTGTGTGGAACCGGGAAATTAGATCATGCCTTAGCTTACCCTGGCCCGTGGTCAGTTGGAATGTTGTTTTTTACTACACAGTATGCTTTTAGAAATAAAGCCTTCCCACTCTGTTTGTGAGGTAATTTCTCCATCAGAATGCTGCAGAACAGGACATGCTACGCCATTCTGGTTCACCACCCATATCCATTGGATAGAGAGAAGAAAGTCCTTCTGAGAGAAGGAAGTCCTTCTGGTAGATATTGCAGAATCCTAGAGCTGGAAGGAACTATGAAGGTCATCTTAGCCCTTAGAATAATACTTGGAAGAGACCACATGGGCCATCTATCCAACCCCCTCTCTTACTCTCTTCTCTCTCTTAGGCAATCCCTCGTTTTCCGAGGAGGATTGTCTTCCAGTGTTCTTGTGGGTCTGTATGTGGCTGTGGAGCCCTATTCTTGCTCTGCATCTTCTTCCGCAGGGAGGGCATTGGTTTCCAGGTGGAAGGCGGTCTCGGTCGGGGTTGACTTGACGCACCTTCCTCTTGGCACGCTTCTCCCTTTTGCCCTCCATTCGTGCCTCTTCAAATTCTGCAGCACTGCTGGTCATAGCTGACCTCCAGCTGGAGCGGTCAAGGGCCAGGGCTTCCCAGTTCTCAGTGTCTATGCCAGAGTTTTTAAGGTTGGCTTTCAGCCCATCTTTCAATCTCTTTTCCTGCCCACCAACATTCCGTTTTCCGTTCTTGAGTTCGGAGTAGAGCAACTGCTTTAGGAGACGGTGGTCGGTCAACGTGGCCGGTCCAGCAGAGTTGATGGCGGAGGACCATCGCTTCAATGCTGGTGGTCTTTGCTTCTTCTAGCACACTAACGTTTGTCCGCCCAAGCGATTTGCAGGATTTTCCAGAGGCAGCGCTGATGGAATCGTTCCAGGAGTTGCATGTGACATCTGTAGACAGTCCACGTCTCACAGGTGTATAACAGGGTTGGGAGGACAATAGCTCTATAAACAAGCACCTTGGTATGTCCCGGTCCTCAAACACTCTATGCTTCATTCGTAAAAATGCTGCGCTCGCAGAGCTCAGGCAGTGTTGTATTTCGGTGTCGATGTTGACTTTGGAGGAGACGCTTCCCATCTTGTTGACGGGAAGCTTCCCACCGGAGTGGAAATCATCTATCGGACAGATGGCAAGCTATTCAACCTCAGCAAACTGAAAGCCAAAACCAAGGTTACAACAACATCTGTTATAGAACTCCAGTATGCTGATGACAACGTCGTCTGTGTGCATTCAGAAGAAGATCTACAAGCCACTCTAAACACCTTCGCAGAAGCATACAAGAAGCTCGGCCTGTCACTGAACATCGAAAAAACCAACATGCTGTTCCAGGAGACACAGCAGCCAATCCCTCTCCAATGCCAGCGATACAGCTTAATGGTGTAACATTAGAAAATGTTGATCATTTCTGCTACCTTGGCAGCCACCAACCCCCTACCTTGAAGGAACAGCACAATTCAAGCATCCCAGGCAGATGTGATTTAAAAGCCTTCAAAAAAAGGAGCGTTCAACACCCTGCCATGGAGGATTCCATTGCTAAGTCTCCATGAAAGATGGCCACATGAACGTTTTTGAAATCCCACCAATGAAGGAGCCTTAACCACCTTCAGAGTATGATTTGTATGCCATCAACTAATAGAAATCACTGGAATGGGATGCAATACTGCAAGCTGTTCAATGTAATAATGTCTAAATAATTTGTGCCCAGTCTTTCAAGAAAAGCCCTCCATTCTCACCACTGAAGGAAGCTTCTTCCAGCTTGGAGGGCTGTCCATTGGCTCTAAACAACAATACTGGGAGCTGCCATGCCTTGGGAAAAGGTAGGATGTTTGAAAGTGTCCTTCTGCAAAAGGTTTCCAACTACTCCCCATCACAGCTCAAAACCTGTATGAATTCCATGGCAATCATGGCAGTGGGACCAGTACCTGGACATGGCTTGTTGTCACACATGGCGAACTGGACCTTCTCCCCTTGGCACGGTGTCCCTCCTCCGGAAGGTACAGGGCTGTCACAAGTCCGGATCCGTTCCTTGACCCCTGAACACGTCTCTGCACACAACGACCAGGGCGACCATTCAGACCAGTGGCCATCCACTAAGAGAAAGAAAGAGAAACATTGACTACACTTTGGTGCCAGTCAATGTGTGTGCAGACTCGGGAACCAAGTTGACACAAGATGATATAACTGGAATTACAGTCCGCCCTCCCTGTTCGCAGGTTGAATTTCAGTGGATTTAGTGAATCTCGAAGTCCTTCAATACAACATTCTAGTTCATTTATGTTAGAAGTTGACTATGGATTTGTGCTGGAGGACCAAGAAATTCCTGGAGAAAACATTTATCTAACCCAGTGTTTCTCAACCTGGGGGTCGGGACCCTTGGGTGTCATGAGAGGGTTTCAGAGGAGTCACCAAAGACCAACAGAAAACATATATTTCTAATGGTCTTAGGAGACCCTTTGAAAGAAAAGGCTGAAGATCTCTCTGCCTGTCCTTCTTTTCCTTTTTGGCAACAGACGGCGAATTCTCCCACCAAAAGCCCTCCTCTGCTGTGATTGGCTGGGGAAGGCTGTTTCTGAGACTCCAAGTGGGGATGGGGGAGTAGGCGTGCTCAGCGCATGGTAGCGTGGTGCGCATGAGATTGCGAGGGAGAGCGTGCAAGGCTGGAGGGAGGCTCATGCCAGCGAGTCCCTTCAAGACATGGGAGCTCTGTGTGGGAAGTTTGGCCCAATTCTATCATTGATAGGGTTCAGAATGCTCTTTGATTGTAGGTGAGCTATAAGTCCCAACAACTACAACTACCAAATGTCAAGGTCTATTTCCCTGAAACTCTGCATGTGTGGGTAAGGGAGCGTGTGCGAGGCTAGAGGGAGGCTCATGCCAGCAAGTTCCTTGAAGCAATGGGGGTTCTGAATGGGAAGTTGGTGAGGTTCGGAATGCTCTTTGAATCTCACCAACCAAATCCCAGCAACTACAACTCCCAAAGGACGAAATCAATCCCCCCTTCAACCCACCAGTATTCAAATTTGGGTGTGGTGGGTATTGGTGCCAAATTTGGTCCAGTGAATGAAAATACATCCTGCATATCAAATATTTACATGATGATTCATAACAGCAGGAAAATTACAGTTATGAAGTAGCAACAAAAATAATTTTGTAGTTGGGGGTCACCACAACATGAGGAACTGTATTAAGGGGTCGTGGCACTAGGAAGGTTGAAAAACACTGCTCTAACCAATTGTAGCTTCTCCAGTGCAATTCTCCATACACAAAAGTATAGGATCTGCTTTGTTGCTTCACATGCTTTTGTTGCATTTGTCTCCTGTTTAAGTTTGCAAGGCAATACATCTCCCATTTTGGACCCCAAGCCAACCTTACCGGGACAAGGCGGGAGGTCAAGGCACAGCTTGAGGTCAGCAGAAGGACCCACACAGCGCATCCCGCTCTCGGGGTGAGTGCACCGGCGGATCCGCATCTGGTTCTGGAAGCCACAAGTGGCGGAACAGACGGACCACGGAGACCATGGGGACCAGGTGCTTTTGGCTGCAAAGAGAGAGAAAAGCACATATTGAGCAGTCTTACTCCTTCTTCCCCTTCTCTTCTAATGTACTTAACCACAACTCATTGGTGGAGTAGCAAACAAATCCTGCCCTAATCTCCAGAGTTTGGAAGTATTACTTTGGGGAGATTAAAATAGAAAATCCACCAAGGAGTGATACCAACCAATAAAGGCCCAAAAGATATTGTGGGCTCAATCAAAAGCCAAAACAATGGGTCCTAGAGCAAACCAACCCTTCCTAGAAGCTAAGATGAACTCAACAACATAGGCTGTCGTATTTTAGACATGCCACAAGACGGCAAGGCTCAGCAGAAAAGGCAAGGTGGAAAGCAGTAAGAAAGGAGGAAGACCACGTTCCAGATGGAAAGACTCCTTCAAGGAAGCGATGGCCTTCCGTCTGCAAGATCTCATGCTGATGATATGGTGACTTGGAGGTCTCTCATTCATAGGTTCACCATAAGTCAAGGTTAATGTGACAAAGGATAACAACACCAGTGTCAGAAACAGGATGTTGGTAAGGTGGACCTTCAGCTTATCTTCTGTGGCTTCTGACATGTCTTTATGGCAGTGGTTCCCAACCTGTGGGCCGCGAGATATAAAATAAGGTCCACAGCCCTAGATTATTAAATATGGTTTTCTGTGGGCAAGCAGATGGCAACTACTGGATGGCATATGTTCTGTATCAGAAACTACAGCTGATATGGACTATCCAATGCAATTTTCTGAATCAGCACCCCAAACAACCAAACTGAACCTAGAGTTGGCCAAATACTGAGTTGTAACCCTTTTGGTACTAATGTTGGAGAGTGGTCCCTGGTCAAGGGGTCCCTGATCAAAGTGGTCCCTGGTCAAGTGGTTCTTGGTCAAGGGGTTCCTGATCAAGGGGTCCCTGATCAAAGTGATCCCTGGTCAAGTGGTTCTTGGTCAAGTGGTCCCTGATCAAAGTGGTCCCTGGTCAAGTGGTTCTTGGTCAAAATGCTCAAAGTGGTCCCTGGTCAAAAAGAAAGGCTGGTAATCACTGCTTTATGGAAAGAGATTGCATCTCATTACCTTTGCAGTGGACGCCGTCACCAACAAACCCGCTTTGGCACACGCAGTAATAAGAGCTCAGGGTGTTTAAGCACATTGCATCTTGGTTGCAGGCATGGCTTCCCCTTGTGCACTCGTCTATGTCTAAAAAACAGGGTGCAAGAGAAGTGATGTCAAGCTTTCTATCCTAATCTGTGGACCATACCCCCTCCTCCTGATCAGTCCTACACAAAGGGAGTCATAATGGGTAAACATGTAAAATTCACCCCCAAGAATGTGCCTTTTCTTGAGGAACACAGTTCCTAGATTCCTCCAACCAGAATGGCTGCTCATTGGATGGCTTGAGGATAGCTGGCATGGAGGATACTTGGAAATGAAATCCAAAAATTGACCTTCCTCAGCTCTAATAGGATAGGCTGAAGGATGTAAGAGACATAGGGTAGGAACTGACGTATTGTGTATTAACACTAGTTGAAATATAATTTCCAGGATTCTCAGAGGGAAGAGAATGGACCGGAACAGGAGATCCAAGAAGATGCATTATGTCCAGCACAGCAGAGAGGCCTCAGTCCACCTGCATGCTTTCCTCTGTAAGTCAGAGAGAAGAGCAAACCAGCTCAGTTTCTCTCCAGATCCAATGTCGCATGCATGTGGAATTTGGCTTCTGAATTATGGGACGAACTCATGTCCAAGTGTGCATCCAGCCCCCCATCATGAGGAGAGAGACTCAATGCTTCCTCTACCTATGCAGCTGATCCGACCGTCTCCTTCGAAACCTTTCGGGCAGCGGCAAAAAAAAGACCCATAGGTGTTGACACACTCTGCCTCTGGCAGGCAGTTCACGGACATCCCTTCTGCACACTCATCTACATCTTTGAAGAAAAAGAAAATGAGTTTAAATACCTGGTGCAAATATACCTTTACTTTATTTAGCACAGGAAACCCAGGCTGATAGTGTCATACACCAGAGCAGGAACACCTCTGACTTTAAACACAATACCAGCTTGGTAAAATTAGCAAGCAGTTTATTGAAGAAGGTATGTAGGCAATATATATAAAATAATCCATAAGCTTCAAGAGAAAACAAGATCCATGAGTACATAAAAATCCATGAAACTGGGCACTTGAATCCATGAAACAAGACAGCAGGAAAAATCCCATAGACAAAATTTGGTACATAAAACTAAGAGCACTTGAAAGCAAGATTGTGATAAAATTGCAACGTTGACCCAACTGAGGCAACTCTCTCCCATGAATCAGTATAGAATCATAGAATCAAAGAGTTGGAAGAGACCTCATGGGCCATCCAGTCCAACCCCCTGCCAAGAAGCAGGAACATCACATTCAAATAACCCCTGACAGATGGCCATCCAGCCTCTGCTTCAAAGCTTCCAAAGAAGGTTTTTCAGATCCCAAAACTGAAAGGAAAGCATTTCTCTTGACTTCTCCACCAGATAAAGGTTTGTTATCTCTCTTTTGCTGTAAACTAACAGATCATCTAAGTCTCTGAAGACTTTGGGCCCTTTCACACAACCCTATATCCCAAAATATCAAGGTGGAAAATCCCACCTAATCTGTGTGTGTACTCAGATAACCCAGTTCAAAGCAGATATTGTGGGATTTTCTGCCTTGATATTCTAGAATATAGGGCTATGTGGTGGGCCCTTAGTCTCTGTTTACCAAAACGTTGCCTTCTGTCCAATCTTTCATTATCTTATCTCTTATTATCTTCTACACCTGAGAGAACAACTTCTTCAGATAGTAGTTCTGAGAAAAGCTGTGAAGGGCCCCTCCGAAGAATGTGGCCTTGTGAATCTTCCTGAGGCAGTTTGGGCCTCTCATCTGAGCCTAATTCAGGACCAAGTGAACCCTCGTTCCCAATGCCAACAGACCCCGGTCCACCATCAGGAACATCATCCCCATTTCCATCATGAACATCAGATGCAATCATAGGCTGAAGAGGCAGACATACAACAGGTAGCACCTCCAAAATCTCCCATTAGGAAAAGAGTTCTTTCACCTTCAACCTCAGCTGGGGAACCTCGGATACTGAGTAGACATTTGGCTCGCAACTATAAATCCCAGCACCTCCAACTCCCAAATGTCAAGGTCTATTTTCCAGTGTTCACATGTGGGCATTTTGAGTATTCGTGCCAAATTTGGTCCAGATCTATGTATGTACAACTCCAAAACTCAGTGGTCAATGCCCACTAGGCCCTTCAATTATAATCATTGTATAATCGGCATGTTCTGTGATTCACTCTGAGTCCCCTTCGGGTTGAGAAGGGTGGAATATAAATACTGTAAATAATAATAAATAAATATCTCGTCTTTCTCCCTGTTGGGACTCAAGGCGGCAAACCTAATAAAAAATTAAAATAAGACAGATACAAAATTTAAATAATCAATTAAATATTTGTGGATGGATTCAAAAATCCAATCAATCCAATACAATCAAAATAGCATCCAAAGCCCACCAATCTCCCCACTGCCAGATGGATAGCTGCAATACCACACTCTGACCAGTGGTGGCACTGTGGTTACATGTTTTCTTGGCCAGAATGGTTCAGATGGGGTTGCCCATGCCTTCCTCTGAAGCTGAGTGTGACTTGCCCACAGTGACATGTAACCACAGTGCCACCACTGGTCAGAGTGTGGTATTGCAGCTATCCATCTGGCAGTGGGGAGATTGGTGGGCTTTGGATGCTATTTTGATTGTATCTGCTGTATTTTAACTTTATTTAAACTTTTGAATCCATCCACAAATATTTAATTGATTGCCCAAAGCCACCCAATAGGTTCTCATGGCTGTGTGAGGATTTGTATCCTTCTTTTGAGAGTAGTAGTCCAGCATTCAAACTACAACGGAAGACAAATCACTTGAGCCTCACGTTCAAGAAACATCAGTTTGTTCATTCTATTCCTATATGTTGCCCAATGGCTGTCTGTTATGGTATTCCAAGTACCAACAATCGGCTTTGTACTCAGCTCTAATAAAGCAAAGACATCAAGAAGCAAAGCTCACAATGATTTACCGACACAGTGTACACCGTTTCCCTCAAATCCTGGGTTGCAGTAACAGTTGGCCTCGTTGTGATTCCCATTGCACATTCTGGTGATGTCTGGCAGGAAATAAGACAAAATATTTAAGTCTGTATGTGTGTATATGGCTGGTGTGCCACTGCCACACACAGGCTCCCACCTCCACAAATAGCTTTAACCAACAGTGTTGAGGAGCCACCAAAAGTCCTCCCTCCAATGACATTTCAGGTTATAGCGATCACCATGAACATGTAGCCCAACCCTTGCCAATGTCCTCTCCAAAAACCATACTGCCCACCACCCAAGGAATGCTTTCATTCAGGGACCATTTTGCTCAAAGCCCCACTGTATATTTTGTTGGACATGGGGGTTCTGTTTGCCAAATGAGGTCTAGGGCCATCGTTGGTGGGGTTCAGAGTGCTCTTTGATTGCAGGGTTAACTCACAATACCTACAACTCCTATAAATCAAAGAAAATCATGTGAAGCTAATCCCCCCAAACCCCTCCAGTATGTTTAGTTGCTGGTTAGTTCTGCTCTGTTTGTTGTGCAGAGTTGAAAAGAGCAGGAAAGGGTTAAGGCCATGGGTGGGATCATGCAAATTCCACGCCAATTGAGAGAGTAAGAAACACTGGGATGTCTGTGGTGATTGGACATCCCAGTGTTTCTTACTCTCTCCATTGGACAAGGACGAAATCAATCCCCCCCCCCCCCGCCAACCCAAAAGTATTCAAATTTGACCAGTGAATGAAAATACATCCTGAATATCAGATATTTACATTACAATCCACAACAGTAGCAAAATGACAGATATGAAGTGGCAATAAAAATAATTCTATAGTTGGGGGGTCACCACAATATCAAGAACTGTATTAAGTGGTCATGGCATTAAGAAGATTGAGAAACTCTGTATTAAATCACAAGCAACAAAGAGATTTTGGAAAAAGAGACATTAAGTACCTTTCTTCACAAGAAAGAGCCTCTGAGCTACCAACACTCGTCCAGGAACGTCGGGGCTGAAATCGTAAACCAGCGCTCGGATGTAGCCAAAATCATGTTCCCTGGGAAAAGGGAAAGAGAGGTGAAAATGGGCCAATTGTGGAGACCCCTAAAAGCAAAGCATCCACTCGACTTTCATCTCCCAGTGTTTGAACTGCCTCTTTCCTGACTCAAATGTCATGACGCAAATGGTAACATGGGAAACACAACTATTGTACGAGTATTGTCACGTTGCCAGGGCTCTACCTTATTTAAGTAGAGATGAATCGAACTCCCAGTTTTAACAAACAGTTTAATTAAAACAGCACTTACTTGCTGGCTGTTTTTATAGTCCAAAATATAAAACACAAAGATAGCACGCAGCTACAGAATAAACAAAAACTGATAGAAAAAATAACTTCATAGTCAAAAGGGTCCAGTCCAGTGGTCAAATGCCGAGAGTTCAATAAACAAAGTCCAGGGATCAAGAGTCTATACCGTAGTCAAAAGTCAGTCCAAAGGTTCAAGGTTCCAGGATACCAAGATTACAGGAGACAGGTCAGGATACCGAAAAACCAACGGACCTGGGGGGAAAACCAGTAGCATCCACCACCAAAATACAACAAATACCTTTCTCCCGAAAATCAGTCTCAAGGTTAGCTCCTTAAATCCAGTAACACCCAGCTGCAACCCATATCCTGCACACCTCTACCCCTAACTGCTTTCACCCATGAACTCCCACTTACAGATTACCAAACCCTCTAGAATACTCACATTAACTATTCCATCACCACCACCATCAACTGCAGAATATATGAGAAGTATATATTAGGGTTGTGCAATTCATGTATACCCTTGTACCATTTTCTGTGTCCGCATTTCATTGCTTCCCCAGCCCCACACCCCGTTCTGTTTGGCCCGATTTTATAATTGGTGGGGTTCAGAATGCTCTTTGCTTGTAGATGAACTATAAATCCCAGCAACTACAACTCCCAGATGACAAAGTCTATTTCCCCAAAACTCCACCAGTGTTCACATTTGTGCATATTGAGTATTTGTGGCAAGTTTGGTCAAGATCTATCATTGCTTGAGTCCACAGTGCTCTCTGGATGTAGGTGAACTACAACTCCAAAACTCAAGGTCAATGCCTACCAAACCCTTCCAGAATTTTCTATTGGTCATGGGAGTTCTGTGTGCCAAGTTTGGTTCAATTTCATTGTTGGTGGAGTTCAGAATGCTCGTTGATTGTAGGTGAACTATAGATCTCAGCAACTACAACTCCCAAATGACAAAATCAATTCCTGCCTCCAACCCCACCAGTATTCAAATTTGGGCGTATTGGGTATTTGTGCCAAATTTGGTCCAGTGAATGAAAATGCATCCTGCATATGAGATATGTACATTACGATTCATAACAGTAGGATAACTACAGTTATGAAGTAGCAATGCAAATAATTTTATGGTTGGGAGTCACCACTTTGATTGTAAGTGAACTATACATCCCAGTAACTACAACTGGCATATGTCAAAGTCTATTTCCCCCCAAGAGTGCCTCAAGAGTGCCCCTGGGCAAAATCAACTATACTGCAAATGCTTACTTTGCGTAATGGTTGAGCCGCCCCTGGTCACCACAACATGAAAAACTGTGTTAAGGAGTTGCAGCATTACGAAGGTTGAAAACACTGATTTACACCCTTAATTAAGTTAGTAGAGAATTGTGTACATTGTGTTGGACCAAAATCCTTTCTAGTTCTTGCTCAATCTCTAAAATAAAAGGTGGTCACAGAGTGGGAAGTCGGTGAACACTTTTCTTTCTATAGGAAGCGAAGCAAGCATACGTTAAGCTTTCAATCTGAATCCCTTCTGTGGTGTCAGCCAAGACCACCGGAGTGCTGGCCAGCAGTCCCATCGGTCGCGGCTCCTTCGTCCACTGGACAAAGCTGGAAGGTGGTAGCTGGAGGTACTGGGGCAAGTAAATGGCAACAGCACTCCCTTCCAAAAACTCGCCCAACTCTAGAATCGAAAAGAGAAAAGGCAATTGAGAAACCATTCAATCTACTTACAGTGAGAAAGCCCTTGCCCATCAGAATCTGGCTGTCTTCAAAACATCAACCCAAAGTAATGTCAGAAGGTGGCACAAGGTAGAATAATGAGTGTAGATGGGCCATGGACTCCTGGGAGTTGTAGATTTGTAAATCTGCATATCCCAGGATTCCATAGCGTTTAACCATGGCAATTAAAAGGATGTCAAATTGCATTAATGCACCTGAAAGCACCCATTTCACTTGCAAAATTTGAGTTACCTAGTGAAATTCCTCTATATGCAACCTCATATTTCCTTCCTCAGTGATAACATTTGCCACCTTGGCCACACTCTCATGTCACTTGGTCATGGTCATGCCTACCATATATACACATGTATAAGTTGGCTTCATGTATAAGTCGAGGACAAGTTTGGGGTCCAAAATTATGGATGTTGATATGGCCCATGGATAAATTGAGAGCTATTCCATGTAGAGGGGAAAGCACCAATGCCACGTTAAGGGTTTAATTCAGATATGGGCAAACCCAGGCCCGGGGGCCAGATGAGGTGCTTTGGGCTCTTTTCTCAGCCCCGCCTCTCTCTCACCATCCTATCCTTCCTTCTCTTTTCTTCCTTCCCTCTTTCCCTCTTTCTCCTTCCTTTCTTCTTTCCTTCCTCCTTCCTTCCTTCTCTTTTGTCTTTCCTTCCTTCACTCTTTCATTTATCCCTCCTTCCTTCCATCCATCCATTCTTCCCTTCCTCCATTTCGTCCTTCCTTCCATTTTTCCTTCCTCCTTCCGTTTGTCCTTTCCTTCCTTCCACCTTTTCTTCCTTTTTGTCTTTCCTTACTTTCTTCTTTCTTCCCTCCTTCCCTCTCTCCTTCCATTCTTCCCTCTTTTCTCCCTCTCTCCTGCTTTCTCTTTCCTTCCCTTTTGTCTTTTCTTCTTTCTTTCTTTCTTTCTTTTCTTTATCCTTCCCTTCCTTCTGTCCTTCTCTTCCTCCTTTTCTTCCTTCTTCTCTTCTTCCACCCATCCCTTCCACTCTTCCTTCCCTTTTGTCCTTCCTTCCCTCTTTACTCCCTCCTTCCCTCTCTCCCTCTGTCTCATTCCATCCTTCCTGTCCTCCCTTTCATCCTTCCTTCATTCCCTCTTTCCTTCCTCTATCCCTCTTTCTCCATCCTTCCCTTTTGTCCTTCTTTCCTTTATCCTTCCCTTAGTTCTGTCCTTCTCTTCCCCTTTTTCTCCCTTCCTTCCTTCCTTCCTTCCTTCCTTCCTTCCTTCCATCCATCCATCCATCCATCCATCCATCCTTCCCTTCCACCCTTTCATCCTTTCATCCTTCCTTCCTTCCCTTTTGTCTTTCCTTCCTTCCTTCTTTCTTTCCTTTATCCTTCCCTTCCTTCCTTCCGTCCTTCTCTTCCTCCTTTTCTTACTTTCTTTTCTTTTTCCTTCCTTCTTCCCTTCCCTCCCTCCTTCCCTTCCACCCTTTCATCCTTCCTTCATTCTTTCCTTCTGTCCTTCCGTCTGTCCCTTTTGTCCTTCCTTCCTTCCCTCTTTCCTCCCTCCTTCCCTCTCTCCCTCTCTCTCATTCCATCCTTCCCATCCTCCCTTTCATCCTTCCCTTATTCCCTCTTTCCTCTCTCCCTCTCCCTCTTTCTCCCTTCCTTCCTTTTGTCTTTCTTTCCTTCCTTCTTTCTTTCCTTTATCCTTCCCTTCCTTCCGTCTTTTACTTCCTCTTTTTCTTCCTTCCTTCTCAGGGAGTGCTAGCATGCGGCCCTCAAGTTACTTTGCGTAATGGTTGAGCCGCCCCTGGTCACCGGTGGTCTTGGCTGACACCACAGAAGGGATTCAGATTGAAAGCTTAACGTATGCTTGCTTCGCTTCCTATAGAAAGAAAAGTGTTCACCGACTTCCCACTCTGTGACCACCTTTTATTTTCGGGATTGAGCAAGAACTAGAGAGGATTTTGGTCCAACACAATGTACACAATTCTCTATTAACCTAATTAAGAGTGTAAGTCGGTGTTTTCTACCTTCGTAATGCTGCAACTCCTTAACACAGTTCTTCATGTTGTGGTGACCAGGGGCGGCTCAACCATTGCCCGTACCTGGTCTAGTTGCTTCCGGCAAATGTCACCATCTAAAATGGCCAATAGTGGCAACGCAGCAAAGGGAACATATGGTTGGTGATTCTCTGAGGTTCTTCTGAGATGGACTTAAGTTCTTGCCCTTTACCATTCTACTCAGAGAAAGGGGTGGTTGCTTTTTTGTTGAGAGTTTGATGAGTGTGTACTCACATTGACCCATGGAGAAGTCAACCAAGGTTTTTTAAATTGATATTTTTACTCTAATTTCAATACTTTATACTTTCCCCTCACTTGTTGAGTCAAAACAAGGTCCACAATCTGTCAAGCGCTTAGTGAATCCCAAGTTGAGCAGACTTACCTATGGGTCTGCTGTCCAGCACAAAGTAGTATCTCAAGCTAGACGGATTTAACATCTCAAAGACCGTCAGATCGTAAACCTCAGCCTTGGCTGGTTTGGCCAGTGGTGGGTGCAGTCTCACCTCCGCCCAGAAAAGGTTTGGGTAGAAATCGTCCTCCTTGATGGAAAGCAGGGTCAGGACCTGGCCATTATGGCCCATAACCCCCCTCAAGGTGTTGCCCAACCTTCTTCGATAACTGCAAGGCAGTGGACACAGTGAAATGAATGTCAGAAATATATATATTTTAAAAAACTACATATTTTTAATCACAAAAATGTGAGTCAAGCACTGAAAGGGTTAAATAGACGCAATGACTCAATAAAAGCTGCAGTTCAATATAAATGTGCCTCTAACTTTGTTCTGTCGTGCGCTGGGCCTGTAAGGAATTGTCTTTAGGACAGGACGTGAACCTTTGCCCAATGGGAAGCCAGGGGGCCCAAAGAGAAGTTCTCAGAAGTTTTCCACCACAAATAGTCTTTAGATGGCTTGTGAAGTATAACAAAGTCTTTTATTCAGGAACAATCAAACAGAAACTTCTCTTGTCTTCAGAAAGTTAAACAAATGATTCCAGGCTTTTATGCAACTGGTAGCTTTCTAATCTTGCCCACGAAGGACAGGCAACTGTCTTCAATAACTTCGTCTTTAAAGGAAAATTCCCTTTTTAACTTCTCCCAGGCTGACTGTAATCTAACTCTTACTGATGTGGGCTCCGCTACCGGGTTGAACTGCATCTCGAACGCCGAGTGGACCTACCAGTAAGGCAGTAGACTCTCCAGCTGGAGTTCTTTGGTCTTTAGAGCTGTTTCCCTGGAAATCTTTGGAGACTCTTAAGACTGTTTTCCCCCGGAAAGTCCTCAAAGCTTTGGGGAGGCTTCCCTGGAGTTCTCTGGTTTGCTCTTAAGACTGTTCTCCCCTGGAAGGTCTTAAGGGTTGAAGCTTTTGTTCAGGAGAAGCTTGCACACGTCCTCTACATTAGCTTTCCTTACTGAGACTAACTAAAAAATGGCTCCCTTCCCTTCCCAATTGCCCTGAGCAAGGGGCGGAACCAAACTTAATGATGATGGACAGGTGACTTGCCCTATGACTGCAACCAAAAGAAGCCACCTATCTGCAGAGTCCCTGAAACCCAGGACTGCAACCAAACATTTAATACAAAGCAAATAAAGTTGGAGCTCCTGGTATAGCTGTACCAGAACAAAATATTTGGTGCAACCATTAAAGACAGAGGCTTCCTCTGTATTGCAATCTTAACACACCCACATATTAGGCAAAAAAGTAGGCATGTGTACACAACACAGCACACCGAGACATATACATTCACTGATACTTTGACTTGAGTATCATATTTGGCAAAAGAAAGGGACTAGAGACCTGGTTGCCAACATACCTGTTGAACTGTGGGCTTTGGCCAGAGTAGAATTTGTACCACTGCACAATGTACGAGCGGACGTTGCCAGAGGTGGAGACCGAGACATTGAAGGTGACTTTTGGTTCTGTTACGGTGAGAAGACACACTTGAACTCCCAAGCCATCACAAGTAGATGCGTTGGAAACGGTGACATGGAATACAGGGTCTACAAAGGCAACAAAAGTAGTTCCAGCTTTCTTTTCGGAAGGAATGTTTACTTATGGTAACTTCTGGTGGACTGGGCTTAAACTGCCAGCTGCAGAAAATCTTACCAATCAAAAAGTGGACAGTTCAAACCTTGGTTGGGGTGAGCTCCCAATATCAGCCCTGTCAGCAATGTGAGTAAATAAATAGGTACCGCTTTGGCGGAGAGGTAGTAAAAGGCACCCATGTGAACATGCCAGCGATTTAATCAGGAAAGCATCTAAGGGCAACAAAGCTCTTTGGCAGGTATGATGGAGTGACAGCACCCTCCTGTGGCCGGAGTAGAGAACAACCTCCAGATGCTGAAGATGGAAAAAGATGGGAAGCCTTTACCTCTGCTTATGTACTGTCTGTCTTTGTTAACTGTATAACGGCATTGAATGTTTGCTGTATACATGTACTGTAATCCGCCCTGGGTCCCCTTGGGGCAATAGGGCAGAATACAAATATATTTTTTTGTTTCTATATGGTTTACTATTACAGTGTTCTTTCGCTCCTTCATGGTTCACTTAGCGCGGACTCGCTGTTTCACAGTTTTCCCTGCACAGCCCTCCTCCTCCTCGCCTTCCCTCCCTCTCCCCCCCTCTCACTTCACCTTCTCTTTCTTCTCCTCTTTCACCTCCCTTCCTCCCTCCCTCAGGCGCTCATGCCACCCTCCCCTGGCAAGAGGGATACTTTCGCCTGTGCGGTCCTCCTCCTCCTTGCCTTCCCTCCCTTCCTCCTTGCCTTCCTTTCTCCACCACTTTCCCTGCTGAGGCTGTGGGAGAAAGAAGAGGAGGAGGAGAAAAAGATGCTGGGGCTGGGGAGGAAACGGAGGGAGCCGCCAGAGCCGCTGCCCCTGGGCCCAATGGGGGCAAAATGTTTGGAGCAAAGAGCTGGCCAGGATGCATTGGGCAGCTACTGGAGGAGACCTGGCTGAAGTGCGGCAACTCCTGCAGAATCAGCACGAGCCGAGCAAGAGGGACAAGAGAGGGGAAAGTGATGGAGGGGAGGGTAGCATGAGCACCCGAGGGAGGGAGGAAGAGAGGGGAAAGAGGAGAGGAAAGAGAAGGTGACATGAGAGGGGAAGGAGTGTCCCTACTTTACGGTATTTCCCTTATTGCGGGTGGTCCTGGAACAGAACACCCGCGATAAGTGAGGACACAGTATCCCCATTTCTGATTTCCATAGTTGCTTCCTCCCAGCCACCGACAACCTGAGCTTCAAGAGTCAGCGCTGAGTCCAGGAGGACCCCCAAACTGCGGACATGTGTCCCTCTAAGGGTATCCCAATCGAGCACAGGTAGCCACTTTATACCCTGATCGGTCCAAGAGGACCTCTGTTTTATCAGGATTCAGTCCATCACAGTCCATCACTCATCCAGTCCATCACAGCTGTCAGGCACTGGTTCAGGACCTGAACTGCTTCCTTGGCATTAGGTGGAAAGGAGTAATAGAGCTGTGTGTCATCTGCGTACAGATGGCACCAAACTCCAAAACTCCAGATGACCTCACCCAGCAGTTTCATGTAGATCAGCATTTCTCAACCTTCCTAATGCTGGGACCCCTTAATACAGTTTCTTGTGTTGTGGTGACCCCCAACCATAACATTATTTCCATTGCTACTTCATAATAGATGTGGACCAAACTTGGCACGAATACTCAATATGCTCAAATGTGAACACTGGTGGAGTTCGGGGATAATAGACCTTGACATTTGGGAGTTGCAGTTGCTGGGATTTATGGTTCACCTACAATCAAAGAGCATTCTGAATCCCACCAAGGATAAAATTGGGCCAAACTTCCCACACAGAACCACCATGCCTTGAAGGGATTCAGTGGTGCAAGCCTCCCTCCAGCCTCACATGCTCTCCCTCACCTGCACATGCGGTGTGCATACACCAAATCTGCTCTCCCCATCCCGCTTGGAATATCAGAAACAGCCCTCCCCATGGCTGAGAGGCCAGCTGAGAAACTGGCCAATCACAGCGGAGGAGGGCTTTTGGTGGGAGGATTTGCCGTCTGTTTCCAAAAAGGAAAGACAGGTGGAGAGATTTTGAGCCTTCTCTGCCAAAGGGATTCCCAAGACCATCAGAAATATATGTTTTCTGATGGTCCTTACTGACCCCTCTGAAACCCCTTCACAAACCCCCAGGTGTCCTGACCCCCAGGTTAAGAAACACTGGTGTAGATGTTGAATAGCATGGGAGTTAGTATTGAGCCTTATGGGACACCACAAGCCAAGGGCCAGGGGTCCCAGCAGGCATCCCCAGCAGCACCTTCTAGGTCCGGCCCTCCAGGAATGCGCAGAACCACTGCAAAGCAGTTCCCCCAAGATTTCTGTTTTTCTAGGCCACAGTGGGCAATGGTAGTGATGAAGGCAAGATGAAAATACATAATACACATATTGGAAAATATATATTGGATGTAACCATATTAGAAATAGGAGTTAGAAAATATATGAAATCACAAAGAGAAATGTATGTATGCATGACCTACACTTCACTTGGCTTCGTAATAGCTGCAAAATTAGATGCCTCAAGAAAGGCCAGGGTCTAAAGAAAGGAATGTCAAGAGGCCTCTGGCAAATTTCAGGAGACTCCTTCCATTTTGGTACCAGGCGAAGCTTATTGTAAGATTAATGAGCTGGCCATCAAGAGGCTTCAGGAAGAACTTCTCTCAAGATGGGTGGAAGCTCTTGCTATCAAGGGTCTAGTAGACATTCTGTTGATGGTCCTCATTAATAGCACCTCCTCAGATAAAGATGCTCAAAATAAAGACTGACAGGTGTTGAAGTTAAAATATGCCATTGAAGTTAATGTAAAAGTAGAATTTTGTGATGCACATTGTGATGCCTGTATGATGCATGCATATTATTTTAAAGGGTATATAAACCAATACTTTTCTTTGTTCTGTACCCTGTTTTTCCTGGACTACCAGCCGGGTCCATATCCGGTTGGCGCCAACCGAGAATAAACCATGCGTTTTCAGACCTCAGAAACTCTCTTTGTCTCTTTTCCTCAAACCTTCTTCCTGCCATTTCAGTAGGTGCCTAGTCAAGCTGGACTATTGGATGACACTTTAGTCACAGACACAGCTATCCTTGCACAGTGAATAATATGGGAGACCAATGTTTCCATGCTTTGGTTGCCTGTAGCCATGTTTAAGGCCAAATGACTAATCCCAGACAATTTCTTAGCCTGTGTTCCAACTATTGGAAATATACCTACTGAAATCTTCACATCCCCAAAGGCACCATCTCACCTTTTTCTCCCCACTTGCTTCTCTAGACAGGATGAAATGCTACAACTAGCAAATAACCTTTCAATTCAAGCTCAGATTGATTTCAAAAATATTTGCATATCTGACTCACCTTGGCATATGCTTATCCCATCTCCTCTGTAGCCCGGTAGGCAACGGCAATAGAAATCCGATGTGAGCTCATCTTGTTGACAGATTGCCTTCTGGTGGCAATGAATCTTCCTGGCAATGCATTCTTGTTTATATGGATCTAAGGGAGTGAGGATGACAATGGTGCATCTATCAGCTGAGAAGTGCTTCCAGTAGAGCTTAAGGATGCATACTTTCAGCTCTCCATGCGAACTTGCATGCCAACTTAGGGTGACCCCATGAAATTCATAGGGTTTTTTTAGGTATTGCCAAAGAATGAGCAGAATAACAGCAAAAAAGAGGGCAAGAAGGATAAACTCGCACATAATTTAATTGACCACTAAATGCCACAAGGTCAAGGTCTGTCCATCTTTTCTATACAACTAATTCAAATACCAATTCAGTAGGACAGAAATATTGGCATCGTAAAGGAGGTAGTGGTCAACATCACCAGAAAAGGAGCCTCTGGGAACAGGGCCTCCTTCCGCAGAAAAACACAGTTAAAGGCCGTGGGGAGACTTAAAGGTTGGCAGTTTGTATCCACAAGACGGGGTGAGTTCCCACCTGTCAGCTCCCGCTCCTGCTAACCTAGCAGTTCGAAAAAATGCAAATGTGAGTAAATAAATAGGTACCGCTTCAGCGGGAAAAGGCAGAGAGACACTCCAAGCAATCTTGCCGGTCACACAACTAGGCTTGGAAATGGAGAAAGCACCTCCCCAGAGCCAGAATCATAGAATCCTAGAGTTGGAAGAGACTTCATGGGCTATCCAGTCAACCCCCTGCCAAGAAGCAGGAATATTGCTTTCAAAGCACCCCTGACAGATGGCCATCCAGCCTCTGTTTAAAAGCTTCCAAAGAAGGAGCCTCTACCCCACTTTGGGGCAGAGAGTTCCACTGCTAAACAGCTCTCACAGTCAGGAAGTTCTTCCTAATGTTCAAATGGAATCTCCTTTCTTGTAGTTTGAAGCCATTGTTCCTTTGCGTCCTAGTCTCCAGGGCAGCAGAAAACAAATTTGCTCCCTCCTCCCTATGACTTCCTCTCACATACTTATACATGGCTATCATGTCTCCTCTCAGCCTTCTCTTCTTCAGGCTAAACATGCCCAGCTCTTTAAGCCCCTCCTCATAGAGCACTGCCTCCAGAAGCTGGAAATGAAAAGAGAAGCCTTTGCCTTTGTTTGTGCTTGTTTGTCTTCGTTGAATATGACTGTAAAGGCATTGAATGTTTGTCTATATATGTAAATGTTGTAATCTGTCCCTTAGGGCGAAATGCAAATAAATAAAATGTATTATTGAAAGGGATGCCATAAAGCCATTCATCCCAATCACGTCATAATCTAAACCCTCCTGAAAGATGGCTATCCTGCCTGTTAAAAACTACCAGAGAAGGAGACTCGATGACACTCTAAAGCAGCATATGTTTGCTATTTCTCATTCATAGGGTCATATGTTGAGATTGACCTAACAATACATGGAAACAGCAAAGGCTAAGAGCGGTGGCTAATACTGTATATTTTTGGTGGCCAAAAAGATCCTACATACATGCTCCAAATAAATTATCAGGGAGTTGGACTTGGGCATGTGTCATATTTCATTCTTCTCACACTTTCTGTTGAAGGTGCTTACCTTGGATCTTGCTTGGAATTTGCATCGTGATGAGGCATAAGAGGAGGAAGAGGAGAGAATCCAGGATGGTGGCCAGCATTTTTACTTTAAAGAAATGCATGTAGCCTGCAATTTCCTGGATACAGGAGGGTCTCAGGAGGACCCCGGTGACAGCATGGCTCTGCTGGTGAGGCCTCTCAAGGTATCCTTGTACCTGGGAACTGAAGGTGTCATGGCCTTATGTCCGCGTTTGTTTCTGTTCAAATGGTTCCAAAGCTTCTGATTCCGAGATGTGGAGGGACCTCAGAACAAAGGCCAATAGTTCTGAGCCATGGAATTCTTAGAAAGTGTGCAGTCATGCGTTGGGCCTGTGGGGATGTCTGTTAACAGGACGTGCTATCTGAATGCCCAACGAGACGCCGGGGTGCCTCGGCTGAGAGGCCCTATAGATTTCCCTACACAAAGTTCTGCTGAGGTTTAAGATAAGTCCAACAAAGTTCTTTATTAAGGATAAAATCTTCAAAACATGGAATAAACACTCTATCACTTTGGAAAATTGGTAACTTCTTCAATCTGCCGACGAGGGACAGGCAACTGCTGAATAAACTGTTCCTTTCTTCTTTAAGGGAAATCCTTTGACCCCTCCCTGGGCAATCTCTTTACTTTGCTGGCATGGGCCCTACTCCCGGTTCCAAAATGCGTAATGGGTGACCCGAGTAGACCTTACCAGGCAAAGTCTCTGTAGATTTTCCAAGTTGAAGGAAGTCCTTTCCTTTTCAGCAAAGCTGGCTCTATTCCCCTTTTTCCAGCGAAGGCTGGCTGTAGCTATATTTCCCCAGCGGCTTGCTGTGAGAAACGAAGCCTTTTACAGGTGGGAGAGACAAAAGCTCACAATGTCCTGTCTGTAAGGCTTCACTGTAAAGACTGAACTAAAGTGGGTTGTAGGTTTTTCCGGGCTATATGGCCATGTTCTAGAGGCATTTTCTCCTGACGTTTCGCCTGTATCTATGGCAAGCATTCTCAGAGGTAGTGAGATCTGTTGGAAGTAGGAAAATGGGTTGATATATCTGTGGAATGACCAGGATGGGACAAAGGACTTTTGTCTGCTGGAGCTAGGTGTGAATGTTTCAACTGACCACCTTGATTAGCATTTGATGGCCTGGCAGTGCCTAGAGCAAACTAATCACCTCTCAACAAAAGATTGCCCCAGGGCTGCATCATACCTGTTTGCCCATACCTGTTCTACACTGACCACAGAATGCCATTCCAATCTGTGCAGATTCAGCCATTGGTGAAAGAAATGATGCAGTTCAAAGAGAAAGCTAAGCATGAGTTCAATCAAGAAGAGGATTTAAAGCCATGAAAGAAGACTCAACTAAGTGAGGTTGAAGACAAAGACCTTTTTCATTAAGGGGCTTAACTGGGGATATAAAAGAAGGAAGGCCTAGAGGACCGTTGCCATGCGTTTTGTGCTTCTATCGGCTTGGGCTCTTCTTCTTGTGACTCGTCGGAGTGCTGGGTTCGGAACTGATCAGTGACGGGACTTTTATGCCTTTTTGCCTCAATATCTGATGGAAGTCCAAACGGTCGGTTATTATTTTCTGGAAAAGAGATCGAAAAAGGCAGCAGTGAATCTGTCCCTCATGGTCCTCCTTTTCCAACAGCTCCCAGGTCGACTAACACTGAATGGCTTTCATTACCTGCAAAGCCTCCAAGACTTCATCGTCGGTGATTTCGGCCTGGGGCGACTTGGTCCCCGGAGTGCTGTAGGTCGCCTGGATGATCTTGCTGCGAAATCTTTCAAACTAAAAGTTGAAATATGTGATCAAAACACTAAAAGCTGAAATGTGTGAAGAATTAAAATATGTTTCCTGCTCAGAAGCAGTGGCTTCCAATCTGAAACTAGGTTACAACTATTCCTCCATGTTTGTGGTTTTGACCTTTGTGGGTTTGATTATTCACAGATATGTATAAAATACATTATTTCTACGAATCTCAAGGTCCTCTGGTGTGAATCTCGAGCCAACGTCCTCCAGTCATGCTGGAGACCTAGAGATTTCTAAAGAGAACACCTCTGGACCAAACTAGGCACACATTACTGGGGGGGGGGGGGGGGAGGCTGACCTTCCTTTCTGGGAGTTGTAGTTCACCCGCAACCAGAGAAACTATGACCTTCACCTGGACCAAACTTGGCACACAGAACCATGACTAACTCAACCTACTGGAGGGGTTTGATGGGACTGACCCACCATAGTGGGAGTTATAGTTTACCTTACAGCCAGAGAGGACACTGAACCCCACTGATGATCTTTCTCCGCTGTGGCCCCTTAGCTTTGGAACTCGCTACCTAGTGAGATTAGGTAAGCCCCTACCCTGGCACCTTTTAAGAAAGACCTAAAAACTTGACTCTTCCAATGTGCCTTATTCCATATATTCCATATTTTGTCTGTTCCAACTACAGTTTTCATCATCATGACGCACTTTCCCCCCGCCCTTAATGAAGGTCTAACCCCATTGTTCGTTCCTTTTGAGCTCCTCCCTCAGAAACACATTCTTCCACCACTTATCTCATCCAGGATTTTATCAATTTTATCCTAGTGCATTTTGCCTGCCCACTGTGGTCTATTTCTCTAGCATGTTATTTTGTTATTGTTTATTTTATTTTGTTATTTTATGTATTTATTTTGATGGTATTTTCTGCTTCTTTGTATTTTGTTTTACTGTACTGTAATTTTGGGCTTGGCCTCATGTTAGTTGCCCCAAGTTCCCTTTGGAGAGTTAGTGGAGGAGTACGAATAACGATTATTATTATTATTATTATTATTATTATTATTATTACTACTACTACTACTACTACTACTACTAGCTGTACCCGCCACGCTTTGCTGTGGCCAACATTCCCTCTTTCTCTCCTTTCCCTCCTTCCTTCACTCCCTCTTTCCTTCCCCTTTTCTTTCTCTTCTGCTGTCTCTCTTTTCTTCCTTCGCTCCCTCTTTCCTTCCTTCCCCTTTTCTTTCCTTCTCTTCTTCCTTCCTTCTCTAACTTTCCTTCCTTCCCCCTTTTTCTTTCCCCCCTTTCTCTCCTTTCTTCCTTCTTTATCTCCTTCCTTCCTTCCTTCCTTCCTTCCTTCCTTCCTTCCCTCCCTCTTTGCTTCCATGCTTCCTTCTCCCTTTCCTTCTTTCTTTCTCTCCCTCCTTTTCTTTTCTTTCTTTCTTTTCTCCCCTTCCCTCCCTCTTTCTTCTCTTTTTTCTGTATTGTCATTTAGCTTTTCGTCATTTAGCTTTTGGGGGCTTTCAAAGTCCCTTCTGCTGTGTTTTTCAGTGTTTGTATGAGTGAAGGACATACATTGGTTGTTGGGTGTCTTGAGTCCAAATTTGGTGTCAATTCCCCCAGTGGTTTTTGAGTTCTGTTAATCCCACAAACGAACATTACATTTTTATTTATATACATTATTATTATTATTAGAGCAGAGTTGCCCAACATGACAAACTTAAACTACTGATGAAGTTTCAGGAGTTTTTTTGTTTTGTTTTTTGTCGTGTCAGATGTGACTCCTGGTGTGAGAGAATTGGCTGTCTGCAAAGACGTTGCCCAGAGGACGCCTGGATGATTTGATGTTTCAGGAGGTTAACCTGGCATGATGTGAATTGTAGTTCACGCACAACCTTATGCATTTTGTACAATTAAAAAATCAACTTTTTCAAATAACCTGGGCAACGTGGGGTACCCAAGCTAGTATGTTATATATAAATTACTAGCTGTACCCGCCACGCATTGCTGTAGCCAACCGCTCCTCTTTCTCTCCTTCTTTCCTTCCTTCCTTCCCTTTTCTTCTTTCCTTTCTTCCTTCTCTACCTCTTCCTTCCTTCGCTTTTTGCTTCCATCCTCCTTTCTCTTTCCTTCTTTCCTTCCCTCCCTCTTTCTCCTTTTTCTTCTCTACCTCTTTCCTTCCTTTTTTGCTTCCATCCTTCCTTCTTTCTTTCCTTCTTTCCTTCCCTTCCTTTCTCTCCTTCCTTTGCTCCCTCTTTCTTTCCTTCTCTTATTTTTTTCCTTCTCTCCTTCCTTCCTTCCCTACCTTTTTCTTCCTTTCTTCAATCTTTGCTTCCATGCTTCCTTCTCTCTTTCCTTCCTTCCTTCCTTCTTTCCTTCTTTCTTTCCCTCCCTTTCTTTCTTTCTTTCTTTCTTTCTTTCTCCCCTTCCTTCCTTCCCACCCTCTTCCTTCCCTTTTTTTCTGTATTGTCATTTAACTTTTCATTCTTCTGGGTTTTTTTTTTTTGTTTTTAAGTCCTTTCCACTGTTTTTTTGGGGTGGGGGTGGGTTATGAGTGATGGTCACTCGTTGGTCTGTTAGGGTTATAGTGTCCAAATTTCATGTCAATTTGTCCAGTGGTTTTTGAGTTCTGTTAATCCCACAAACTAACATTACATTTTTATTTATATAGATATGACACTCTTCCAATGGGTTGTTTTGCTAGTAAAACTGAATGTAAAAGGAGGCCTGTCTCAAAAGCTTTGGAAAGCCCGGCCTTAAATAGTCATACAATCATGCATGAAGAACTCAAAATCCCTAGATATTTGCTGTTTGTCACTTTCATTGGGGATTTCTCCTGCTGCCACAACCACGGATGCGTGGCTTGATCATAAATGCTGTGGGGAGCTGCAAGGAATACCCGGGCACTGATGCTTTCCAGTGTGACTCTGGTTTGCTGCTCGACTCGTTGCAAGACCTCTAGTTGCCTCTGAAGCTCATTCTGCTGAGTCTGCTGCGTCCCAATGTGGTGGTGGTTCACGAACAACTCGGCCTGGAGCTGGTTGACACTGCTTTGTAAACTGTCAATCAGTTGGCTCTTGTCGGCAAGATTGGACTCCAGGTTGGCAATATCCTAAGTGATCAACAGGAGGTGGGGAGGGAGAGCAATACAGGTTGAGTATCCCTTATGTTGGTGTTTCTCAACATTCCTAATGCTCCTCATGTTGTGGTGACCCCGACTCTAAAATTATTTTTGTTGCTATTTAATAACTGTAATTTGCTGCTGTTATATATCATAATGTAGATATCTGATATGCAGGATGTATTTTCATTCACTGGAGCAAATTTGACACAAATACCCAATATGCCCAAATTGGAATACTGGTGGGGTTGTGGGGTGGGGGTTGATTTTGTCCTTTGGGAGTTGTAGTTGCCAAGATTTATAGTCTACCTACAATCAAAGAGCATTCTGAACTCCGCCAACCATGGAACTGAACCAATGTTGGCACACAGAACTCCCATGACCAACAGAAAATACTGGAAGGGTTTGGTGGGCATTGACCTTGAGTTTTGGACTTGTAGTTCACCTACATCCAGAGAGCACTGTGGATTCAAAGAATGATGGATCTGGACCAAAGTTGACACAAATACTCAATATGCCCAAATGTGAACACTGGTGGAGTTTGGCAGATGAAGTAGTGTCAAACCGCATTAGTAATTGCATCTTAAGCCAGGTTGAATATATTTTCTAAAAAAGCTATGGTCCTTGTAGAAATGAGGAGAAAGCAATAGAAAAATGTGTGGTGCTTCATGACTAAGATGTATTAAAATACAAGTTTCTGTGTTTCTAACTGTTTGCATGATGCTATCCTCAGCTAGCAATGCCTGGATATTGAGGAAATAAAATATATAAAGGAGTAAGTTACCCGTTGAAGCTTATTATTCTCCCTCTCAATGGATCCCATCATTTCTTCATGCTTCCTCTCCTCTCGCAGGTTGCAAAACTAAACAGAAGGCATAAATTTACAGATTCAACATTAATAAGAAGGCAAAACGTTTGTGAAGCAGATATAAAAAAAGATCAAAAAAGATCCATCTGAAGAAAAGCTAAGACTATTTACCAAGGTCCCTGTAGTGGACACCATCATATTAATTACCCAGAAGTTCTCAGAAGACATCACAGCCCTGTTTCACCATTGTCTCACTAGTGGGACAATTCTATGAACACAAAGATGGAGTAGCTATGGGGAGTCATCTCAGCCCAGTCATAGCAAATTTCTCCATGGAACACTTTGAAAAACAAGGCCTGGAAACAGCAACCAAAAAGCCCATTATATGGTTCAGAAATGTGGATGACACCTTCACCATTTGGAGCCATGGGGAAGAACTAAACAAGTTCCAGGACCACCTCAACAGCGCATTGAACAATGAAAAAAACCAAGGTGCTGTTCCAGCAGACACCAGCCAACCCCTCTCCAATGCCAGTGATACAGCTTAATGGTGTAACATTAGAAAATGTTGATCATTTCCGCTACCTTGGTAGCCACCTCTCCACCAAAGTCAGCATTGACACCGAAATACAACACCACCTGAGCTCTGCGAGCGCAGCATTTTTCCGAATGAAGCAGAGAGTGTTTGAGGACCGGGAAATCCGTAGGGATACCAAGGTGCTTGTTTATAGAGCTATAGTCCTCCCAACCCTGCTATATGCCTGTGAGACGTGGACTGTCTACAAACGTCACATGCAACACCTGAAACGATTCCATCAGTGCTGCCTCTGGAAAATCCTGCAAATCTCTTGGGAAGACAGGCGGACAAATGTCAGCGTGCTGGAAGAAGCAAAGACCACCAGCATTGAAGCGATGGTCCTCCGCCATCAACTCCGCTAGACCGGCCACGTTGTCCAGATGCCCGACCACTGTCTCCCAAAGCAGTTGCTCTACTCCGAACTCAAGAACGGAAAACGGAATGTTGGTGGACAGGAAAAGAGATTAAAAGATGGGCTCAAAGCCAACCTTAAAAACTCTGGCATAGACACTGAGAACTGGGAAGCCCTGGCCCTTGAGCGCTCCAGCTGGAGGTCAGCTGTGACCAGGAGTGCTGCAGAATTTGAAGAGGCACAAATGGAGAGTGAAAGGGAGAAGGGTACCAAGAGGAAGGTGCGTCAAGCCAACTCGGACCGAGACCACCTCCCACCTGGAAACCAACGCCCTCACTGCGGAAGAAGATGCAGAGCAAGAATAGGGCTCCACAGCCACATACGGACCCACAAGAATACTGGAAGACAATCCTCCTCGGAAAATGGGGGATCGCCTAAGTAAGTATCCACTCAAACATCCAATTCACCATGGAAAAAGAAAATGAAGGAAAACTACAATTTCTAGATGTCCGAGTCATCCACAAACCCAATCAACAATTGGGCCACAGGGTTTACAGAGAACCCACACACAGAGATAGATACCTACATAAAAACTCCAACCATCACCCAAGTCAACAAAGAAGCACAATTACAGCTCTGGCAGACCGTGCAAAGAGAATCTGCGAAGCCGACCTCCTCCAAGGTGAACTGAACCACCACAACTGGGCTCCACCAAAGACATCAGAAGAGCTGCAAGACCGAGAACAAGCCACAAGAAGAAAGACAAAGAGTTGCCCGGAGGAAAAGTGTTCTTGCCATACATCAACTGATCGCAGAGGGAAGCCCGGCAGAGGACAAAAGTAAACAGGGGAAGCATAATAGACTACGGTGGTGATGAAGAGGATTAGAAGGACATAGACTTGTTTTTTTCCTTTTTCTTCTTCTTCTTTTCTCTTTCTTTCTCTTTTCTTTTTTTATTCTAGAGGGATTTTTTTGTTTTTCCTTTTCTCTCTCCTTTTATTCTGTTTTAAATACTATTCGTTTATTTAAAAGAGCTTCAATAAAAATTACTAAAAAACAAAACAAAAAATAGTACCTTGTGAGACATTGCTTCCAGCTGGACTCCCCGCTCTCTCAGCTCCTTCTGCAGCATTTCCTGCTCTGCGTGAGCCCTCCGGAGCTGGGATCCCTCAAAAGACAGCTGCCTTTGCAAGGAAGATATTGCTCCTAAAGGAATAGGAAGACAAACTCTTAGTGGGTACCTCTAGATAGTGTTTGTCAAGAGTGGATGGATGGATGAAATTGTATGATTGGGGTCTGGATAAGGACCTATTAAGGCTTGACAAGGCTGAAGGTTACATCCTAAGAAGATGGCCTCAAATGATATTATGGAGGAGGTACAGATTGACTGTGGCATGAAAACTGATGAACTGACAATAACTGATCTGGGAAACTCTGGTATTTCTTTATCAGGTCATGAGTAAATTGAGAATACAATTATCTATATATATAAATCTGTTAGGTTGGTTCAACCGGACAGCAAAACTCACAAACCCCCCAACGAAACTTAACCAAAATTCCCATGCCCATAACACAACCCACAAGGTCCAAACATATCTACTCAAAATGAAAAACAACACAACAACACACTCACAAAACGGCAAAACAACAAAACTCAAAAAACCCCAACGAAACTTAACCAAAATTCCCATGCCCATAACACAACCCACAAGGTCCAAACATATCTACTCAAAATGAAAAACAACACAACAACACACTCACAAAACGGCAAAACAACAAAACTCAAAAAACCCCAACGAAACTTAACCAAAATTCCCATGCCCATAACACAACCCACAAGGTACAAACATATCTACTCAAAATGAAAAACAACACAACAACACACTCACAATACGGCAAAACAACAAAACTCACAAACCCCCCAACGAAACTTAACCAAAATTCCCATGCCCATAACACAACCCACAAGGTACAAACATATCTACTCAAAATGAAAAACAACACAACAACACACTCACAAAACGGCAAAACAACTGAACATGCGCATTGGTGCCCAGCCGCAAGTTCCCTGGCGTGCGCACAGTCTTCCGGCCAACGTTCCCTCTGTGGAAGCCATGCCCACTCCAAGCCCCGCCGCACCGCTTCCCGCACACACACACACCCTGCCGCACGCACACACACAACCCTATGCTCCATCACTCCCCCCACTGCCGCACACACACACGCAACCCCACGCTCCATCACTCCCCCGCTGCCGCACACACACACGCAACCCCACTCCCCCCGCCGCCACACACACACACGCAACCCCACGCTCCATCACTCCCCCCGCCGCCGCACACACACACGCAACCCCACGCTCCATCACTCCCCCCGCCGCCGCACACACACACGCGACCCCACGCTCCATCACTCCCCCCGCCGCCGCACACACACACACGCAACCCCATGCTCCATCACTCCCCCCGCTGCCGCACACACACACACAACCCCATGCTCCATCACTCCCCTGCCCCAATCTTACCTCCTTTTACTTCACGCCACCTCCAAACCCCACCCCGCCCCTTCCCGCCCTGTCAAAATCCAGGAAAGAAGGGAAGGAGGGAAAGAAGGAAGAAAGAGAAAGGGAGGTAAAGAAAAAGGGGGAAGGAAGGAAAGTTAGAGAAAGAAGGAAGAAGGAAAGGAAAGAAAAGGAAAGATGGAAGGAAAGAAAAGAGAGACAGCAGAAGAGAAAGAAAAAGGGGGAAGGAAGGAAAGAGGTAGAGAAGGAAGAAATGAAAGACAGAGGGATGGAAAGAAAAAGGGGTAAGGAAGGAAGGAGAGAAGGAAAGGAAAAAGGGAATGAAGGAAGGAAAGAGGGAGTGAAGGAAGGGCGAAGATGTAGAGAAAGAGGGAGGAAAGGAAAGAAGGAGAGAAGGAAGAAAAGAGACCAGAAGAGAAAGAAAAAGGGGGAAGGAAGGAGAGAAGAAAAAAGGGAATGAAGGAAGGAAAGAGGGAGTGAAGGAAGGGGGAAGATGTAGAGAAAGAGGGAGGGAATGAAAGAAGGAAAGAGAGAAGGAAGAAAAGAGACCAGAAGAGAAAGAAAAAGGGGGGAAGGAAGGAAGGAGAGAAGGAAAGAAAAAAGGGAATGAAGGAAGGAAAGAGGGAGTGAAGGAAGGGGAAAGATGTAGAGAAAGAGGAAGGGAAGGACAGTAGGAAAGAGAGAAGGAAGAAAAGAGACTAGAAGAGAAAGAAAAAGGGGGAAGGAAGGAAAGAGATAGAGAAGGAAGAGAAGAAGGAAAGATGGGAGGGAAGGAAGGAAGGAAGGAGGGAAAGAAGGAGAGAAAGAGGGAAGGTTGGCCACAGCAACACGTGGCGGGTAAAGGTTGTTTTCTATTATTATTATGATGCTATTATTCCTATGAGACCCTTTTAGGGGGAATGGGAGAGGTGTCAGGTCCCAGAGGCAATGCATTGCATTATTGTTATTGTTATGATGGTGGTGAAATAAAAGGAAATAAAAAGAGAAAGAAGGAAGCAAACAGGGAGGGAAGAAAGGCAAAGGAAGAAAGGGGGAGGGAATGAAGGAAAGAGAGAAGGATGAAACCAAGTAGTGAAAGAAGGAAAGAAAGAAAGAGGTAGAGAAGGAAGAAAGGAGAGAAAGGGGGAGGAAAAGGGGGAAGGAATAGGTAGGGACCTCTCTTTCATAATAGTCCAGATATCTACCTCAACTTTGATAAGTTTTACTATAGGCCACAGCAACGCGTGGCAGGGCACAGCTAGTAATGTATAGAAAAACAAACGAAGTTAAAAACTTGTCATTATACCAATTGTCCTTTGACCAGAACCTGGCCACTTGGAGTGCCTCTGGTGTTGCTGTGAGAAGGTCCTCCATTGTGCATATGGCGGGGCTCAGACTGCCTTGTAGTAAGTGGTCTATGGTTTGCTCTCCTCTGCACTCGCAGGTTGCAGACACCACCATTTCTAAGGATTGGCTCAGCATCTCGTGGTTCCAGAGCACAATCTGTTCAGCGCCTTCCAAGTCACTCAGTCTTTTGTGTGCCCAGGAGGGAGTTTGTCATCCAGTCTCGGCCACTGATTGAGTTTCTGGGTTTTTGCCTGCCACTTTTGGACTCTCGCTTGCTAAGGTGTTCTGTAGAGCTTAGGAAGCTCTTTTTTAATTTAAGACATTGGCATGCTAGCTGATATCCGAACAGAGGATGAGTCACACTCTCTTAGCCTCATAGGAAGGCAACAGCAAACCTCTTCTGAACAAAATCTTGCCAAGAAAACTTGTCTGGTTTTTTTTGTCAGGAGTAACTTGAGAAACTGCAGTCAGAAGTCAGAAATGACTTAATGCCACACAACTACAACAACAGGGAGGACACTAGCCAATCTATCTAAGTTCTCCATATTCTAATTTTTCTTTTCTTCGCTTAAGTTACCAAACAATTTCAGTGGACTATATTGTGAGGGGACATAATAATAATAATAATAATAATAATAATAATAATAATAATAATAATAAATTGTTGATTGGGATGACAAGGACATCTAGAAATGGCAGATTTCCTTCATTTTCTTTTTCCATGGTGAATTGGATGTTAGGATGGATGTTGTTGAGGTGGCCCAGGAACTTCTTGAGTTCTTCTTCTCCATGGCTCCAAATGGTGACAGTGTCATCCACCTATATGAACCATATAGTGGGCTTTTTTGTTGCTGTTTCCAGGTCTTGTTTATCAAAGTGTTCCATGTAGAAATTAGCTATGACTGGGCTGAGAGGACTTCCCATTACTATTATTTGACACATAACAAGATTAGCACACAGCAAACAAGATCACTATACTGGCTGTTGTATTTGATACACGTCAGACACTTCCCAAGTGTCTAGGAATGTGTGATGTATCAGCAAATAATGCGTACAGATCTGAGCAGGGTGGCCTTTTGCAGATGACAGATGGTAATTTTGTCAGTGTTGATTGTTTTTAAGTGCAGGCCAAGGTCTTGAGGCACTGCACCCAGTGTGCCGTCACCCGTGGGACCACCTTGACTGGCTTGTGCCAGAATCTTTGCAGTTCGATCTTTAAATCCTCAAACTGTGTCAGCTTTTCCAGTTGCTTCTCATCAATTCTGTTGTCGCCTGGGATTGCAACATTGACAATCCTTAATTGTTTTTTTCCCCACGATTGTGAGATCAGAAGTTTTGTACCCCAAAACTCTTTCAGTCTGAATTTGGAAATCTCAGAGTAGTTTGATGAGTTCATTTTCTGTAACTTTTTCAGGCTTGAGATCCCACCAGTTCTTTGTCTCAGGCATATGGTATTTGTGGCACAAGTTCCAATGCAAACATTGAAAGCATTCAATACAATCAAATACAATACAAATATTAAAACAGTATTACACACCATTAGAATTAACAACAATCCAATTTTAAACAATATGTCTATGAGTCCTATCCTAAAGGTCATTCTGTATCATAGAGTCAAATTTTGTTTTTAAAGCAGAGGAACACTGAACTTCAATAAGATCTTTCACACTCTGACATGGAACTATAAAAAGACATTTTAAACATATTTTTGTGATACCCATACATTTTAGTGGAACACAGTTAGGCAACCACATCCCTAGGCAGCAAGGCCATTGTCGGCATGGTTGGAAACTACTGGGAGGTGCCATTTTTTATAAAGTAACTTTTCCAAATTTTTGCTGGCTTCCAAAGGAACTTATGGGATTCTATGCAGAAGGCCCTTCTCCTCTTTCTTACCTGTGGCCACTTCATAATCATCTTTGGCTTTCTGCAATTCCTCATAAAGCTCAACGTTCATCCTTTGGAACTCAAACAATTTGCGAACAATCAGCTCTTCATCTGTTTCTTGCATGGTTTGTGCCTCCCCTTCAACTTCCAAAACCTCCTTCGACTCTTTGGATCCGCTGTCGAGGAACATCTCGTCCCCAAAATCCATCATCTCCCTCTGCTGTATTTCCATAAACTGTGGGAAGAAGACAGACAGACAGGAAAGAGCTGCGATGGAGAAATTTCTGAGGAAAGAGAAAGAAAGAGAGAGGATGCCAAGCCCCCAAAGGAAAGCAATAATAATATAATAATATACTTTATTTATCTCTCCAAGGGGACTCAGGGCAGTTTCCAATGAAAGTAACAAACTGGCAAACATTCAGTGGCAAAAAGAAACAAATAAACAAGACAAACAATAGGTAAACAATCTTAATATATATACACATAAAAAGTGAAAATATGTCTGTGTGTATGACTTCCACTGACAGGCTCCCACGTCCACAACTATTGCTCCCACTATTTAGGAGACACCAAAGGCCCTCCCTCCAATGGACCTCCCTCCAATGACATTGCAGGTTATAGTGAACGTCCTGAACATGTCCAAGAGCCCTGCCAGTGTCCTCAACAAACATCAATTTTAAAGAAAACCTCCCTCAACCCCACTGTTTTGAACACCTACAGACCAATCTCTAACCTTCCTTTCTTGGGCAAGGTGCTGGAGCAGATGGTTGCCTCTCAGTTCCAGGGATTCCTAGATGACATTGACATCCTAGACCAGTTTCAGTCCGGGTTTAGGCCTGGTCAGGGTACTAAGATGGCTTTGGTTGCCTTGGTAGATGACCTCCGCAGGGAACTGGATAGGGGGAGTGTGACCCTGCTGGTTCTCTTGAACATCTCAGTGGCTCACCCACCTCATAGGAAACCTGCTACAAAACAGGAGCTTTTTTGTTGAGTTCCAGGGCCAGAGAAGCAGATGGCAGAAACAGAAAAACAGCCTGCCTCAGGGGAGCGTGCTTGCTCCATCCATGTTCAACATCTACACAAATGACCAGCCACTGCCAGAAGGGACAGAGAGTTTCATCTATGCTGATGATCGTGCCATTACTGCTCAAGCAGGGAGCTTTGAGATGGTAGAACAGAAGCTTTCCGAAGCTCTAGGTGCTCTTACTGCCTATTACAGGGGAAACCAGCTGATCCCCAACCCATCTAAAACACAGACATGTGCCTTTCATCTCACGAACAGACAAGCATCCCGAGCTCTGAAGATCACCTGGGAAGGAATCCCACTGGAGCATTGCAGCGCACCCACATACCTGGGAGTCACTCTGGATCATGCTCTGACCTACAAGAAGCACTGCCTGAACATCAAGCAAAAAGTGGGTGCTAGAAACAATATCATACAATAGCTGACTGGCACAACCTGGGGATCACAACCAGATACAGTGAAGACATCTGCCCTTGCGCTGTGCTACTCTGCTGCTGAGTACGCATGCCCAGTGTGGAACACATCTCACCACACTAAAACAGTGGATGTGGCTCTTAATGAGACATGCCACATTATCACAGGATGTCTGCGCCCTACACCACTGGAGAAATTACACTGCTTAGCCGGTATTGCACCACCTGACATCCACCGGGAAGTGGCAGCCAATAGTGAAAGGACCAAGGCAGAGACATCTCCAGCTCATCCCCTGTTTGAGTATCAGCCAGCACGTCAACGACTTACATCTAGAAATAGTTTTCTAAGATCTACAGAGACACTCGCTGGAACACCTTAGCAAGTGAGAGTCCAAAAGTGGTAGGCTCAAACCCAGAACCTCAACCAATGGCTGATACCAAATGAGAGACTCCCCCCTGGGCGCACAGAAGACTGGGCGACTTAGGATGCACTGAACAGACTGCGCTCTGGCACCACGAGATGCAGAGCCAACCTTTAGAAACGGGGCCACAAAGTGGAATCCTCGACATGCGAGGGCGGAAAAGAGCACACCACAGACCACCTGCTGCAATGCAACCTGAGCCCTGCCACATGCACAATGGAGGACCTTCTTGCAGCAACACCAGAAGCACTCCAAGTGGCCAGATAGTGGTCAAAGGACATTTAATCAACTACCAAACTCACAAATTTTGTATTTTGTCTGTTTGCTTGCTCTGTTCTGTTAGAAATGTAATATAATTGACTGGTTGCCCTGACACGAGAAACAAACAAACAAGTGGCTTTTGATACCATCGATCATGGCATCCTTGTGGGCCAGCTCTCTGGTATGGGATTTGGGGGTATGGCTCTGCTGTGGCTCCGGTCCTTCCTGGAGGGTCGTTCCCAGTTGGTGAAACTGGGGGATACCTGCTCGGACCCCTGGCCTTAGACCTATGGGGTCCTGCAAGGTTCCATTCTGCTCCCATGCTTTTCAACATCTACATGAAACCGCTGTGCATGGTCATCCAGAGTTTTGGAGTTCGGTGCCATCTCTATGCGGATGATGCCCAACTCTACTACAAATCCAAGGAAGCCCCTCAGATACTGGATACTGTGTCCCGTCACTGTCACAGGCGTGACTGGTGAGAATGAGAGAGAGGACTTTCTCAGTGATTGCCCCTCGGCTATGGAACCCCCATTCCTGGTGAAATTAGATCAGCCCCCTCCCTCCTGTCCTTCAGAAGGATGGTAAAAACCTGGCTGTGGGATCAAGCTTTTGGGACAGTGCAGTAAGGCAGCAATGGGAAACTTTACTATGCCAACCAGATTTGATGTGGATGGTTGAGACGGTTTGAAACAGTGGTTGTGAATGTTGAGATAAATTATTTTAATATTTATGTATGTGTATAATCTATTTTTGTCCCGGCATTGAATGTTTGCCGTTTGTATGTTGTCCCATTCAGGGTGAGAAGGGAGGAATATAATGTCGTGGCTTAGTCTGAGCCTGAGTCTGAGACTGAATTGTTTGGGCCTTCTGGGCCTGTTGGGCCTTGTGAGCCTGACTTTCTGCAGGATGACGAGGAGACTGATGGGTTACAGATTCCTGTACATGTTCCAGACGGGGCTGATAGTGTGGCTCCTGAAGACGAAACAGCAAGCCTGTTCCCTGGGGAAAGGAACGTGCCTTTTGATAGAGATAGTGAAACTCCACAAGTGCAGGTGGAGACTCCTTTCGGTTCCCAGAGTGATCAGCCCAGCTGGGCCAAGATAATGAGTTGTTTAGCCTTGAAGATAATAGTGATTCAATGAGTAGACAGGATCATTTACAATTAAGAATTCGCAGAAGCACACATCTTGCAAGCAAGCGTGAAGCCAAAGGTCAACGCAATGCTTTCATGTCAGGGAAACTTATTTAATGATGTAGCCAATAGGCATTTCTTGTCAGTCCAATGTTGCTCTTTCCCTGTTAACTTCTGTGGAATTATCTTGGCTTTTGCGGAATGCTCCTGGCTTCTTTGGGACTTGGATTTTGATCCTGATTTTACCCGTCTACCATGGACTCATGTTTGACCATTGCTAAGGGATTATGCTTCATGTTATTTGACTTTGGATCTTGGGAACTTTGCCATTGCATTTAAGACTCTGTTTTGCCTCTTGCACTTTTGCATTTCTCTGTTTTGATTTTGTTTTTTCTCAATAAACTACAAAACCTACAACCTTGGTGTGTGGTGGTGTCTTGAGCAAGGTGAAAACTACCCTGAGTTGAGATAGATAAATGTTTTCAATAAATAATAAATAAATAACAATACTTTCCAGGACATGTGAGATGGCAGATAAGTGAAGTATGGGATCTGAAGAGATGGGGGTCTCATTTTAACCTGCCATGAGGTCTGGGAGGCAGAACAAATGGGCAACAAGAGCTGTGAGTTGATCACCTGCAGCACACAGAATCCGTCCCATCAGTCTCTCTGCTCACCTCCTTCTCGAATTGCTCCAAGTCCTCCTGGTCCTTCAGCAGCGTATCGTTCAGGGTCTCCAGCTCGGGGACCGGGATTTTATCCACTTGGGATACATCCGACTTGCGAGGCTCTATTTCTCGACGAAAGTCTTCCAGGATGTTTGTATGATCCAAATGTATCGGCAATGAGTGACCACGCTTGTACGGCCAGGCATCACTGGTTTCCCTTTTTGTGGATCCTCCCGGACTCTCCTAAAGGGAAAGATTTGGAGATGAGTATGCAAACTAAAAAAAAACCACAAAACTATTATTATGAGGCTCTTGAGCAAAGAGGAGAATCCTCCTGAAACAACTAGGCTCAAAGGAGGTGTGATATGTATAGGAAGAGAACCGCTAGCAAGTCAGATCCTTTTGCCATCCAGACCAATATTGTCTAATTCAACAAATATCTGAGATCTGAGGCAGAGCAACATCTTTCCCATTGTTGAGACCAGAAGTGTGCAAAGTGAATTTCACAAAGTTAGAATGGATGAAAGGGGGGGGGGGGAGAAGGCAAAAAGGGGCAAGAGGGGTGAAGGAATGTCATATAGATAAGCATTGCTAAGGAAAAGTGTTTAGAAGGTCAAGAAATGGACCAGGTTGACCCAAGAGATACAAGGGAGAAGAGAATGATTTATAGGAGTTGTAAATCCTGGGATTTATCGTTCACTTGCAACCGAAGAGAACTCTAAACTCCACCAACCATGGACCTAGAACTAACTTGGCACAGAGAACCCCCATGACCACCAAAAAATACTGGAGGCCTTTGGAGGGATTTTTAGGAGCTGTAGTTCCTACATCCAGAGCGCACTATGAACTCAAACAATGATGGATCTGGACCAAACTTAGCATGCATACCCAATATGGCCAAATTTGAATACTGGTGAGTTTTGAGAAGAATTGATCTTGACATTTTGGAGTTGAAGATACTGGGATTTATAGTTCAGCTGCAATCAATGAGCATTCTGAATTCCACCAAAGATGGAATTGGACCAAACTTGGCACACAGAGCCCCCATGGCCAGCAAAAAAATACTGGAGGCCTTTGGAGAAAATTCACCTTAATTTGGGGGAGTTGTAGTTCACCTACATCCAGAGAACACTGTGAACACAAACACCGATGGATCTGGACCAAACTTAGCACACAGACCTGATATGCCAACATTTGATTACTAGAGGGGTTGGGTTGACCTTCCTTTCTGGGAGTTGTAGTTCACTCACAGCCAGAGAAACTGTGATCTCCACTGATGATGGGCCTGGATCAAACTTGGCACACAGAACCCCCATGACTAATTCAATTTACTGAAGGGGTTTGGCAGGACTGACTCGCCATAGTGGGAGTTGTAGTTTATCCTACAGTCAGAGAGCACACTGAACCCCACCGATGGTCCATCCAGAGCAAACTTGCCCAACAAATTCAGGGGCTTAACCTGACATGATGTGAGTTGTAATTCACCCACAACATTATGCATTTTGTACAATTAAAATTTGACTTTTTCAAGTAAGCTGGGTTTCCAAGCTAGTTAAGACTATAAAACCCATCATACAGAGACTGTCAAATGTGGCACTAAGTTGACTTGATTGTAATCACCCTTAGTAGTTGTCTGCAGACTCAAACTTTGGTATGTTAATCTCCTCGATCTTTAATTGGGAAGCAAATAGGCCTAAAGATAGACAAGGGAGCACTGTGCATCAACACCATTAGCTGGTATAGGAGAGAGGCTAAACAGAGGCTGAATGGCCATCTGTTGGGAGTTCTTTGATTCTGCTTTCCCTGCATAGCATGGACTGGATGGCTCCTGGGGTCTCTTCCAACTTTGCAATTCAATGATTCCATGAGACATTTTGCCTGCAAAACAGACCCAAGTTCTTGTCCGTTCCCTTTTTTGGCACTAGGGTTTTATGTGTCGTGCCCTTTCCGCTGTGGAAGCACCAACTCCATCTATGGCTTAGTAAAAGCGCTTTGCAACACTTTGATTTATATCCCTTCCAATTTGATGATTCAATGCACCCAAAGCGAGTGCTGCCAGGCCAGATGGCGTGACACAAAACTTGACAAACCTTCTCATCTTCCTTCTCCTTTGAGGCGCTCCTCTCGCTTCCCGTCTGGAGCTGCTTCTGCATGGCTTCCACTTCCTCCCGGAGGATGGAGATCACATCATCCTTCCGGGCACATTCGGCTTCACAGCTGGCCAGGCGGGACAGCTCGTCCCCCAGTTTCTGCAGAGAGATATCCTGCAGAGACATGCAAAATGAGAACCAAGGCGAGGAAGTTCAGCTAAATCACAAATCCATAAGAGAGTCAAGACAAAGATCCACCCAGAGGGAAAGTGTTCTTGCCATACATCAAGGGAACCACTGACCGCAGAGGGAAGCTGATGAGGAAACACAACATATAAACTATCTACAGAACCACCAAGAAAATCCAACAAATGCTACGTTCAGCAAAGGAGTCTACCGTATACCATGCAGCTGTGGACAAGTCTACATAGGGACCACCAAACACAGCAGCATTGCCCAAACACAAATCAAGGAATATGGAAGGCATTGCAGACTACTCCAACCAGAGAAGTCAGACATAGCAGAGCACCTGATGAACCAACCTGGACACAGAAATGCTGGACCACTTGAACAACCACCATGTCAGGCTACACAGAGAAGCCACTGAAATCCACAAGCATGTGAACAATTTCAACAGAAAGGAGGAAACCATGAAAATGAACAAAATCTGGCTACCAGCATTAAAAAAAACTCTAAAATTACAACAGCAAAGCAACAGAGAGGAAACAAACAAGGACATCTAATCACCTCTCAACAAAAATTGCCCCAGGCACTAACAAGCCACACCAAACATCTGCCAGGCCATCAAATGCTAATCAAAGTGGTCAGTTGAAACATTCACACTTAGCTCCAACAGACAAGAGTTCTTTGTCCCACCCTGGTCATTCCACAGATATATAAACCCTTTTTCCTAGTTCCAACAGACCTCACTACCTCTGAGGATGCTTGCCATAGATGCAGGCAAAACGTCAGGAGGGAATGCCTCTAGAACATGGCCATATAGCCCGAAAAAACCTACAACAACCCAGTGATTCCGGCCATGAAATCCTTCAACAATACAAATACATAAGAGCTGCTATAAGATATGATCTCAACAAAAGCTATAACAGAGATTTGCAGATGAGAAGGAACCAAGCATTGCTCATTCCGAAAAGAGAAAAGCAGCAGACAAAGGTTTGCTTGTGCTCCCATGTCGGAGGTTATGGAAACTTGCTCAAGCCATAATCCCAATGCAAAGTCTAGGATGGTGGTTCCCAGCCTGTGAGCCATAGCCCACCAGCGGGCCATGAGACCTAAAAGAGGTCCGTGAGACATGCTGGGTCAATTGGCGTTGGGGGCGTGCTGCCATTGGAGGAGAGCAAGAGAGGGAAGGAAAGCTAGAGAAGGAAGGAGATGACAGCGTGTTGCCCTCACCAGCGCTTTCTCAGCCTTGGGAGGCTTCCCAGGCTAGGGTGGAGAAGACTCGCCCAGCGGCATGAACAAGAGAAGGAAGGAGAGGAAGAGAAGGAAGGAAGACCGTTGTGCTTGCCAGGACTTTCTCGGCCTTGGGAGAGTTCCCAGGCCAGGGTGAAGAAGACTCACCCAGCGGCACAAGTGAGAGAAGGAAGGAGAGGGACTCGGAGCGGCTTACATGAGGCTAAGCCCAAACAGCAAATTACAATAAAATAAAACCGAAAATGCAAACAATAAACAACAAACACCATGATTACATAAAACATATGAAAACATAGCAATATAAAATTACAATAGGCACAATCACAATGGCAATGGGCGGGCTACATGTAATGATTAAAAGAGAGACTGATTAAAACTAATTAAAACAGGTGAGATAAGAGAGAGACAGATTATTTGCGGAGGGGTTGTGGAATTGGCTTTCCCCCAAAAAGGGGGGGGGCATATACTCCAATGACAAAACGTTGAGGCTAAGCAATAGTGTGAGAATGTAAACCTATTCATCAAAAGCGCATCGGAAGAGCCAGGTTTTAAGGTCCTTTTTAAAGGTTTCTAAGGTAGGGGCTTTCCTAATTTCTCCAGGTAGTGAGTTCCAGAGTCGGGGGCCACAGAGCAAAAAGCTCTCTCCCTTGTACTTACTAAGCAAGCTTGTGAAATTGGCAGGGGCGAAAGAAGGGCCTCCCCAGAAGAACGGAGGGCCCGAGTTGGTTCATGGAGGGAGACACTGCAACCCAGAGCAGGAAACTGGACCCTCAGACAACAATCCACCACACTTGACTTCAGGAAAACAATCCTTTTTTATTGATGAAAGATGAATACAAAATAGAAGAAATATGCAAAGGTAAAAAGTCACAGTAAATATCAGGAACAAGAAATGTCCACAAACAAGATCATGAAATCCACAGCAAAACTGCTGAATCCTGTAACCTGTTAGCAATCCACTAACCGTACTTGGAACAACCAGAAAACCTCCGAAGGCCACTTGAATCAGGAGACCTGGAAAAGCTTGCACATGAATCTGGAACGATGCCTGGTCTGAAGCTGCATTCAGGGCAGGCATACTTAAGGCCGAGAAATCTTTTGCGAGACATGCCTGAAGATTTTGTTTGCATTTCTCTCAATCTGGCTGACCTACGTAAACTTTGTGCTTCACCCCGGCTCTGCCAAATCTGCCCCCGCCTATCCTCATTAAGGAGACCAGGTGTCAGATGAGAACTAAGACTGGGAGGAAAAGGGAGTGAAACGTCTCCGCTCGGCTCGGAATGCATGTTCTCATGGGAATTCTGACTTTCACTTTCCAAGGCTGTAGGATTTTCACTACTCAAACCATCATAATCTAAATTGGCCTCAGAATTCACATTGACATATACATTGGCATCAGGAAATACAATCAGAGAATCAGGTTCAGGTTCACACACAGGCTGAACCCCAACAGACGGTCACGAAGGTAGGCAGGAACCAAACTGTTTTAGGGCTTTATAAGTGATAACCTGCACCTTGAATTGGGACCAGAAAATAAATGGCAGCCAGTGGAGCTCCTTAAACAGGGGAGTTGACCGGTCCCTGTAAGTTGCCCCAGCGGTCACCCAGCGGTGGGCATGAGGCGGAGAGAGAGGGAAGAGTCCCCCAAACTTGATGTTGTGGTTATTGTTAGGTCCCATTGTCACACATCAATTGTAATGGGAAAGCAGTAAGACCCTATTTAGGCCCCCAAAGTTGTTGTTGTTGTCGTTGTTGTTGCCGTTAGGGACAGTTTCTTGGGTCTCACACTCCACTTTTTGAATTTTTTTCAACCTCAGCCCCTTCCCCCTCTTTTTTTTTTTACATGAGCATTAACAAAATCCACAGAGAATAATACAGCCCAACCAAAAAAACATTTTTCTTGGTATCCTCATTTCTAGGGTTAATTGGGGCTCCGATTCAGAAAATTGCATTGAATAGACCACATCGGCCCTAGTTTACTAATATAGTTTTCTGTGGGCGAGCAGATGGCGACTACTGGATGGCATGTGTTTTATATCAGAAACTAGAGCTGATGTGATCTATCCAATGCAATTTTCTGAATCAGCACCCCAAATAACCAAACCGAATCTATACCCGATATGGCCAACTTTGAAAGGAATTGTCCTGGACATTTTGGAGTTGTAGGTACTGGGATTTATAGTTCACCTGCAATCAATGAGCACTCTGAACTACACCAAAGATGGAATTGGACCACATTTGACACACACAGCCCCCATGACCAGCAAAAAATACTGGAGGTCTTTGGGAAAAATTCACCTTGATTTGGGGGAGTTGTAGTTCACCTACATCCAGAGAGAACTGTGAACCCAAAACCTTACCTTCTCATGAAGTGCAGCAATGTACCAGGGGACTTTGCCTTTCATGTGGCTTTTCAATTGGATATCAGGGACGCAGCCTTCAGTGTAACTCTGCCACTTTGTCAAGCCAGAGACAGTCGGCGAGTCTGAGGATGGATGGACTGAACAACATGCGAGAGAGGAAAAGACACATCTCATTGCAATCCTTCCTTAAGAAACAATGCAGTGGTACAGCAGCTTAACCAGTACTGAAAGGAACATTCTATCAGAAATATTAAAAATATTAAAAATTAACTAGGTATTTTTAATTACAAAAAGGGTTAAATGGATGCAATGACTCAGTAAAAGCTTCAGTTCAATATAAGCAGGTGTGCCTGTAGGTTAGTAGCCCTCGGTCTATGTGAGGTCTTCATAGGAGAAGGGCCTCAGTGTGTTAATAGGCCTCAGTATGAGAAGGCCTCAGTGTCAGTTCGCCTCAGTGGGAGAAAGGCCTCAGTCTGAGAGAGCCCTCAGTGTGAGGTAGGCCCCAGTAGGAAAAAGGCCTCAGAGTGAGGTAGGTCTTAGTGTTAGTAGGCCTCGGTGCAAGTAGGCCTGGGGAATGAGAAATTCCAGGTTGATGGCCATCGTGTGTGAAGGCTGCTGTGCATAAAAAGCTACTGTGTGAAGCTGTTTAACTTTGTTGTGAGATGAGGCTCTGTGAGAGTGAGGTTTATCTGCATGAGAAAGAAACCCAGTGTGGATGCAAATAGGAAGTAGAAAGAACTTTGTTTGTGTTACGGAAACCTTGTTCTTGTAAACAGCGCAACCATATTATTTGGCTATAAAGAAAATCCTCCTATGGAAGGGAGAACATTGGTCTGTGTGTTTTGGTTCTTTGGCTCTGTGCGCCAGGACTATGGCACAGCTGGCTGGGAGTCACTGCATTAAGATCACTACCGACCAAAAGTCATGAGTTCGAAGCCAGCCAGGGTCGGCGTGAGCTTCCAAGCAATTTGTGTAGCTTGCTGTTGACCTTTGCAGACAGTTGCATCTGTTGAGTAGGAAATTTAGGCACCACTTATGTGGGGAGGCTAATTTAACTAATTTTATGATGCCATAAAAATCTCCAGCAAGCATGCGAAGAATGAGGAAGTACTTCATCAATGTCACAAATGGACGGTGAAGCGACAGCTCCCCTGGTGGCCAGAATACTCTCATGAAAAAGCTGGAATGTTAAATAGCCTCTGTGTGTCTGCCTATATATGCTGTGTGTCTATGGCATTGAATGTTTGCCATGTATATGTACATTGTAATCCGCCCTGAGTCCCCTGCGGGGTGAGAAGGGCGGAATATAAATACTGTAAATAAATAAATAAATTTTATCACTTTGGGGTACTGGTGCTAAGTCACGCTGCTGCTAATAAGTTACTCTGCTGTACATTTATGGGGAGGGTCTTTTGTTAATAAGTTCACTCGCCCAATACGTTCTTTGAAAGTAAGGGAAAGAATAAGCCAGCCTTTGGCATAAATGTCAGCAGAATATAAAGCGTGGATTTTTGAAACCCTTACATTTGACATAACTCTTTGATTCCAAGAGATCTGGATTCTGAAAGACCATAGCCCATTCGTCCAAAGACAGTTGGGAGGAGAGGCTGATAGTGCTGATGTTGCAGGGTAGCTCAGAAGACACAGGGAAGTTTGTTTCTGCCAGTACAAAGAAGAAGAAAAAACAGAAATCAGTTAAGTAAGACGACCTAGAAAATGGGAGTATAGGCTGAGCAGCCTTCATCCGGAATTCCAAAATCTGAAATAATCCCAAATCCAAGTGGCTGAGATAGTGATGGCTTTGCTTTCTGATGGTTTGACATACATAGACTTTGTTTCAAGCACAAAAATATTAGAATTAGAACAGTAAATAAAGGCCAACACTCAATAAAACAGGGGAAATCCAAACATGAAACAATCAGGGCCAGCTAATACCCCCCAACAAAGGATTCCCCCAGGCAGGAAGCAGCCAGGCTTTGAAGCTGCAAGGCCATTCCATGCTAATCAAGGCGACCAACTGCAACATTCACACTTGCCTCAAACAGACAAGAGTTCTTTCTCCACCCTGGACCTTCCACAGATATATAAATCCCACTGGCCTAGTTTCCAACAACCTCTGAGGATGCCTGCAATGGATGTGGGAGAAAAGTCAGGAGAGAATGCTTCTAGAACATGGCCATACAGCCCGAAAAACTCACAGCAACCCAGAAGTCACGGTTCTTTCACCCAAGGCCGTAGGTTGACTTCAAAATTAGGATCTAAATTAACTCCCCTGGAATTGCCGCTCACCAAGAAGCCTTATTTACCCAGGTGAGATGTGGAAGTGGCCCTGTGGCTATATCTCGGGCACCCGGGTCGCATCAGGAAGGACTTCTGCAATTCTTCTACTTGGGTGGCGTAGCCCGACATGGTGGGTTTGGTCCTTCGGTCCTCAGTCTGGATGAAATGAGAAAAGGAGGCAGTGAAGAGACACAATGGAGCCATGGATCCAAACTGCAGAAAAAGAGACTCAATTTCAACGGTCAGAGCTGTTTGGCAGCATACTCTGTTGTCTGGGAGTCTGATAGAATCTCCTTCCTTGGAGAGGCTAAAGGACCACCTTGTTGCACTTCAGAGCAGGAAACGAGGCCCTCTTGGTTCCTTGGTTTAGGAAAAATGCAATCCTTTTTATTGAATGATGAATATAAAATAGATTGAAGTCCAAAGGTAAAAAAGACAAAATGAACCAGCAAACAGCAATGTCCAGAAAGCTTGCAGGAAATCCAAAGCAGTAATGTCCAGAAAACTCTCAACAGAAATCCATGAACAGATTAGCCCTGCTAATCTCACTTGAAGCCAGAAATTCCCTTGGAAACTAGACCACTGGAAACTGGAATACCCAGGAGGTTTGTACTTGATACTAAACGATGCTTGGTCTGAGGAAATCCCTCTCACAGGCACTCTTAAATCCCAAAAACTGATTCCGGTTAACTCTAATCTCTGGTTTCAGTTGTCGGATTCTCTCAGACCTACGTAAACATTGAGCCTCCCTGCGGTTCTGGCTTATCTCCAAGCTAAGGCTATTATCATTGACCCGACCAGGTGTCAAGTTATCTTGCAAGGAGGAAAAGGGAGTGAATTTTCTTCTCTCGGTCTGACAGAAACTTTCTCATGAGAACTTGGCTTTTCCCTTGAAGCCTCTAAATCAAAGCCTGTAGGATTTTTACTGCCAAAAGTGTCTCCATCTTGAGCCTCGTCCTCATTGATCACTTCAGCTTCACTATCCAAACTAGGCCCAACATTTACATCATTTGCATCAACATTGGCATCAGCATTAGGTAATACAATCAGAGATTCAGGCTCAAGTTCACACACAGGCTGAGTCCCAACACATCTGTTGGGAGAGCTTTGACTGTGTGTTCTTTAGATGTGGGCTCTTCCAACTCAAGGAAGTTATGATTCTCTGCTTAAAACAAAGAATGCCCACGTACCTGCTTTTCATAGTACTCCTGCACTGCTTTGGACGCTTTGCTGGGATTTATTTTGTCGCTCTTCGGAGGATTCCACACCAAATTTTGTTGCTGGCGGGGCCCCATCTCTTGCAGTTCATTGAAGCCCTTCCGCATCAAGGTGAAAGCCTTATCCATTTTGGTACCCAGGAAAAAATAATCAAAGAGCCATACACAGTTTGCTAACAATATGAGACTTGTAAAATGTTGCTCACTGCATGGGGGAAAAGGACACAAGAGAGACAAACTGTGGGTCTACGCAAATATTTGTAAGGCATATATGATTTTCGACAATAGTTTAGATTAGAACATTGAATATTGACATGATGCTGTTGTTGTCTATACACATAATAAAAATGGAAAATATGTATGTGTGTATGTGACTGGGTTGTCCACTTGCACAGACAAGCTCCTGCCTCCACAAACAGCTATTACTCCCACTACTTAGAAGACACCAATGGCCCTCCCTCCAATGACATTGCAGGTTATAGAGAGTGCCGTTAACATATCCAAGAGCCCTGCCAATGTCCTCCACAAATGCTCTCTACATTCCACCTCATAATTTAAGATCTACTAGGGATGTAGGGGCAAAGAAACCAAATCATTTCCCCAAAAGACAAAAGCCTCCTTTCCAATGGGGAGGGCAAGGATGGACATCACGAAAGTTGAATCTTTTAAACTGCAAAAAACTATTTATTGCGTGGCCATAGCAATAACGACAAACAAGCATACAGGGATGCAATCAAAGGGTTTGTCGCAACCCCCAATGGGGCTGCAGAGCATTTATAGTAAATGGAATATACATTTTCATTGGTTCCCAAAGACAAATCATTTCATTGGTCTAAGTTAGCTATACAGTTGTTCATTAGTTGTTTATTATTTTGACTGACATTATAGCACACGTGGGATCCTAACAATGGCACAACTATGGTCTGTTGTTCTCTGATCATGACTGTATCTTATCTGTTAGTCTGTTGCAAACATGGCTCCAGAACAACTGGGAAACTTGGGGGTTCTAACTAGCCAACAGCTATCTGGTTTTGTCCGGATATACTGTTATCCTTGAATAGTAACTTCTTCTTTGGAGCACTGATTTCTCAAACAATCAGCATTTTCTGTAAACATAGGCCTACTGCAGAAATAGGCCAATATGGCAGTAAATCATGACATATGGGCATTGGGAAGATCTCTGAAAATTCCCTTTTTAAAACCACGTCCCATCCAGGGAGGCCCTGTTCTCGGTCCCACCAGCGTCTCAAACGCGTCTGGTGGGGATGAGGGACAAGGCCTTCTCAGTGGTGACCCCCCCCCCCCCCACTTGTGGAATTCGCTCCCCAGCAAGATTACATCGGCGTCCTCGCTCCTTACTTTTAGGAAAAAACTAAAGATGTGGTTTTGGAGCCAGGCGTTTGGCTAGTGGGCACAGCAGCACTTTAGGCACTGAACTCAGGCAATAGGATTGTTAAGAAAATTGGAAACGGCTATATGACTTGTGATTATGTGATTTGTTCTATGTGACTATGTAATTTTAATTAATAGCACTGTTTAATTGTTATGTAATAGGATTTTATATTGTTGGTTTATATTGTTGTTATTGATACTGTTGGCATTGAATTGTTGCCGGTGTAACCTTGAGTCCCCCCTCGGGGGTGAGAAGGGCGGGGTAGACATTGTGTAAATAAATAAATAAATACTGCCCACCACCGAAGTGGACAATTCTATCATAGATTTACTGTTTTTCCTCCATCACAGACATCCCACTTTTTCTTACTCTCTCCATTGGTGTGGAATTTGCATGACCCCGCCGCCCACTGCCTCTCCCATAGCCCTAACCCTTTCCTATTCTTTTCTACGGCACATAGCAAGCAGAGGAATTGATCAGCAACTGAACATACTGGAGGGATTTGGGGGGAAATTCACCATGATTTGTAGGAGTTGTAGGTCTTGGGAAATATATAGTCCACCTGCAATATTAACTCCACCAATGATAGACCTGGAACTAACTTGGCACACAGAACCTATATAAATATAGGAAGTAAATACATAAATAAAAACCCCATGAAAAACAAAACACTGGAAGTCTTTGGAGGGATTTACAGGAGTTGTAGTTCACCTACATCCAGAGAGCACTATGAACACAAACAACAATGGATGTGGACTGTCTGTAGACGTCACACTCAACTCCTGGAACAATTCCATCAGCATTGCCTCTGAAAAATCCTGCAAATCTCTGGGTTAAACGCAGGATTATATTAAATAATATTAAATAATAAATAATAAAATTAAATTGCTATTATATTTTATCGTATTATTACATTTTACAACCAGCATTGAAGCAATGCTCCTACACCATCAATTCCACTGGACTGGTTACGTTATCCAAATACCCGATCACCGTCTCCCAAAGCATTTACTCTATTCCCAACTCAAGAACAGAAAATGGAATATTGGTGGACAGGAAAAGAGATTGAAAGATAGGCTTAAAGCCAACCTTAAAAACAGTGACCTAGACACTGAGCACTGGGAAGCTCTGGCCCTTGCGTGCTCTAACTGGAGATCAGCTGTGACCAGCAGTGCTGCAGAATTCAAAGAGGCATGAATGGAGGGCGAAAGGGAGAAACATGCCAAGAATGCAGCGCATCAAGCCAACCCTGACCCAGACCGCCTTCCACCTGGGAAGCGATGCCCGCACTGCGGAAGAACATACACGTCAAGAATAGGGCACCACAGACACCTTCCAAAACACTACACTTGGAAGGCCATCATACACAGACAACGAAGGATCGCCTAAGTAAGTAAGTACATTTTACAATAATTAACATTATTGCAATCATTAAATATTGATGAAATGTATATTATATTTAATAATATCAACTAAATTTAATATTGCTATTTATTATCATTTTATTATTACATTTTGCAATAGTTAATATTTATTATTGCAATTATTAAACATTGAGGAAATGCATATTACACTAAATAATGATATTAATTAAATGTAATATTGCTATTATATTTTATCACATTATTACATTTTGCCACAGTTAAGTTAGTATTGCAATTATTAAATATTGATGAAATGTATATTATTTTAAATGCTAATATTAATTAAATGTAATCTTGCTATTATATTTTATCATATTATTATATTGTACAATGGTTAATATTTATTATTGATGACGTCCATATTAAATGTTAATATTAATTAAATGTAATATTGCAATTATATTTTATCATATTATTACATATTGCAATAGTTAATAGGGCTCCACAGACAACTTCCAAAACACCATACACAGACAACAAGGGATCGCCTAAGTAAATACATTTTACAATAATTAACCTTTATTATTGCAATTATAAAATATTGATGAAATGTATATTATATTAAATGTGAATATTAAATGTAATATTGCTATTATATTTTATCATATTACTACATTTTACAATGGTTAGTATTTATTATTATTTATTATTACATTTTGCAATAGTTAATATTTATTATTGCAATTGTTAAATATTGATGAAATGCATATTACACTAAATAATAATATTAATTAAATGTAATATTGCTAGTATATTTTATCACATTATTACATTTTGCATTATTACATTATATAGTGGGGTTCATTATTCATATTATTATTACATTTTACAATGGTTAATATTTATTATTATTTATTTATTATTACATTTTACAAAAGTTAATATTTATTGTTGCAATTGTTAAATATTGATGAAATGCATATTACACTAAATAACAATATTAATTAAATGTAATATTGCTAGTATATTTTATCACATTATTACATTTTGCATTATTACATTATATAGTGGGGTTCATTATTCATATTATTATTACATTTTACAATGGTCAATATTTATTATTGCAATTATTAAATACCAATGAAATGTATATTAAATAATATTAATTAAATGTGATATCGCTATTATATTTTATCATATTATTATTACATTTTACAGTAGTTAATATTTATTATTGCAATTATTAAATGCTAATGAAATGTATATTAAATAATATTAATTAAATGTGATATCGCTATTATATTTTATCACATTATTACATTTTGCATTATTACATTATATAGTGGGGTTCATTACTCATATTATCATTACATTTTACAATGGTCAATATTTATTATTGCAATTATTAAATGCCAATGAAATGTATATTAAATAATATTAATTAAATGTGAAATCGCTATTATATTTTATCATATTATTATTACATTTTACAATAGTTAATATTTAATATTACAATTATTAGATGCTAATATTATTATATTAATCATATTAATTAACATTGCTATTACAATAAATAGTAAACATTTATTCTTAGTTATTATGAAAATTAATAAATATGGATTGATATTTATTTATTTATTTATTTACTTTGCTTCTCAGCCCGAAGGCGACTCACAGCCGTTCACAAGACACAGAACACAGCAGAATTCAACACCAATATAAAGCAGTTAACAACCTAGTCTAATATACAATTAATACACAATTACTACGATAACCATTCACTGGCGTCTCATCACTAAAAACATGATCCAGATTCATCATCCATTGTTCATTCCTATGTCATTACCAGTCTTTGCACTAATTCTACGAACGCCTGCACAAATAACCATGTCTTTACTTTCTTGCGGAAGACCATTAGCTATGGTGCTAATCTAATATCTGTGGGGTGTTCCACAGCCGGGGAGCCACCACTGAGAAGGCCCTGTCTCTCGTCCCCAGAATTAATATTATTATTACTAATTGTATTAATATTAAATAATAATATTATTATTGCTAAATGGATTTAATAACAGTGGCTCCGGTCATTCCTGGAAGGCCGCACCCAGAAGGTGTTATTGGGGGACACCTGTTCAACTCCACAACCTTTGGCTTGTGGGGTTCCACAGGGCTCAATACTGTCCCCCATGCTGTTTAATATCTACATGAAGCCGCTGGGAGAGATCATCCGGGGTTTCGGGGTGCGGTGTCATCTGTACGCAGATGATGTCCAACTCTGTCACTCCTTTCCACCTGCTACTAAGGAGGCTGTCGAGGTCCTGAACTGGTGCCTGGCCGCTGTAACGGTCTGGATGAGGGCGAACAAATTGAAACTGAATCCAGACAAGACAGAGATACTCCTGGTCAGTCGCAAGGCCGAACAGGGCATAGGGTTACAGCCTGTGTTGGACGGGGTCACACTCCCCCTGAAGACACAGGTTCGCAGCTTGGGTGTGACCCTGGACTCGTCGCTGAGCCTGGAACCCCAGGTTTCGGCGGTGACCAGGGGAGCATTTGCACAGTTAAAACTTGTGCGCCAGCTGCGCCTGTACCTTGGGAAGTCTGACTTTGCCACGGTAGTCCACGCTCTGGTTACATCCCGCTTAGACTACTGCAATGCTCTCTACGTGGGGTTGCCTTTGAAGATGGCCCGGAAGCTCAAACTGGTCCAGCGTGCGGCAGCCATGTTACTAACAGGAGCGGGACACAGGGAGCATACAACACCCTTGTTGTACCAGCTCCACTGGCTGCCGATTTGCTACCGGGCTCAATTCAAGGTGCTTGCATTGGCCTATAAAGCCCTAAACGGTTCTGGCCCAAGCTACCTATCCGAACGTATCTCTGCCTATGAGCCCACCAGGACTCTAAGATCTTCTGGGGAGGCCCTGCTCTCTATCCTGCCAGCTTCACAGGCGCGGCTGGCGGGGACGAGAGACAGGGCCTTCTCTGTGGTGGCCCCTTGGCTGTGGAACGCCCTTCCTACGGAGGTTAGATCAGCCCCTTCGCTAATGGTGTTTCGAAGAAAATTAAAAACTTGGCTGTTTGAACGGGCATTCGGATAAACAGCGCAATGAATATGATGAATACAGGAACGGAATTAAGGACGACGAATTGGATTACGATTCTAGTTACGAGGTGTTATGGGGCTGTTATTGATGTATTATTATTGTGTATACTATGCTTTTAATGATTTTAAATTGTATATTGTTTGATTGATTTTTTACCCTTGTTGTAAACCGCGTTGAGTCGCCTGTTGGGCTGAGAAACTGCGGTATACAAGCAAAGTAAAGTAAAGTAAATAAATAAACAAACATTTAATCTTAGTTATTATGAAAATTAATAAATATGGATTAATATAATTCTTAATATTATTAAGAATTAATATTATTACTAATTGTATTAATATTAAATAATAATAGTATTATTGCTAAATGGATTTAAAAACATTATTATTAAATGACTTAATATTATTACTAAATGTATCAATATTAAATAGTAATATTATTACACAATATTGCTAAATGGATTGAATAGCATTCTTCACTATTTGCTACAGTCAGAATAATTGTGGTAAGAAGAGTAAGAATGACAAATAGTAGCAGACAGAAGGGGGGGGAATGGGCGTGGCCTATCCGTGTGGGCGTGGCCAAAGCCCAAGGCCGAAACCTCTCTGTATTGTCGCAGCTCTCTCTCTCTTTGGCAAAGCCAATGGCTCCTCCGGCTTCTTCGCTTCGTTTTCTTTGGAGTCCTGCTCACCTTCCTGACCCAGCGAAGGCCTCTCCGCCCGTATTTTCACTTCAATAAAGGCGGCGGTGGCTGGCTAGGCCGAGCTAGGCCTGACGCGGTTGCCTTGGCAACGCTTCTGTGGCCCACAAGGCCTTTGCGCGAGGGCGGCCCACGTGATCTGCTTCTAGCTCTCTGATTGGCGGGAGCGCGGAACCCCGTTTCCTATCGCTGGAGGAGACCGGACGCATGCGCAGTGAGTTCAGCATGGCTGCCTGGTAGCAGGAGGTTGCCAGGAAAGGTCTTTTCAAAGTAACTTCTCGAACCAGCTTCAGAAATATCTGATTCCTTCTCTTCCCCTCGCCCGCCATTATGGTTCAATTAGGTAAGTGGCATTCATTATTCATTTTGCGCATGCGTTGTAATGTATTTTTTGTTTTTAACTCCTTTCTGCTGTGTTTCTCAGTGTTTTTTATAATTGACTAACTTGGGGACCCGGCGCTGCCCGGGTTATTAGAGAAAGTGGGTAATGGCGGTTCTGTATGCCAAATTTGGTCTTTATTGGTATTTGGATAAGTGTTGCTGTGGTTTCAGGAAGTGAGTGAAGGTACTGGAAGTCCCATCATCCATTGTCCGTCCTCCTCCAAACAGCATTGGGATGTAGAGTGGGTCAAGGTGGCTCTGTGTGCCAAGTTTGGTCTTGATCGGACATTAGTAAGGGTTGCAGCAGTCTTGGGAAGGGAGTGGAGGTACTTGAAGTCCCATCATCCATGGTCTGTCCTCATCGAAATTGCACCAGGATGTAGAGTGGGTCATGGGGACTCTGTGTGCCAAGTTTGGTCTTGATCAGTCATTGGCGAGGGTCTCAGTGGTCTCAGGAAGTGAGTGAAGTGACTGCAAGTCCCATCATCCATTGTCAAATTCTTCCAATCCGCACCAGGATGTAGAGTGGGTCATGTGGGCTCTCTGTGTGAATTGTGGTCCTGATCCATTATTGTTGTCAGTTGTAATGGTCTTAGGAAAGGAGTGCAGGTATTGCAAGTCCCATCGTCCATGGTGCATCCTCCTCCAAACGGCACCAGGATGTAGAGTGTGTCATGGAGACTCAGTGTACCAAGTTTGGTCTTTGTCGGTAATTGGATGAGGGTTGCAGTGGTCTCAAGAATTGAACAAAGGTATGGCAAGTCCCATAATCCATGGTCCTTACCTGGCCTTGAAGGAGCTGGGGGTGGTGACGGCCGACAGGGAGCTCTGGCGTGGGCTGGTCCATGAGGTCATGAAGAGTCGGAGACGACTGAACGAATGAAGAACATCATCATCCCTGGCCAAACCACACCAGGGTGTAAAGTGGGTCATGAGAGGTCTATGTGCCAAGTTTGGTCCTGATCAGTCATTGGATGGGGTCAGTAGCGGTCTCAGAAAGTGAGTGATGGTACTGCAAGTCCCATCATCCATGGTCCATCCTCCTCCAAACTGCAGTAGGATGTAGAGTGAGTGATGGATGCTCTGTGTGCCAAGTTTTGTCTGTATTGGTTATTTTCTGACAAGAGTCCCTCGCCTTTTCCTTTCCTCTCTTTGTTATGTCGGAATCTTGGAATTGAGGCTGGCCAATCAGAGACCATATGCAAATTTCCCTCTCTCATGTCTCCGTTTCTGTCATGAATCCTCTTCTCCACCAGGGGCTCCTATTGAAATTTAGTATATTGAAATGGGGTTGCTTTCCAGGCTGTCTGGCCATGTTCAAGAAGCATTCTCCCACATCTATGGCAGGCATCCTCAGAGTTTGTGAAGTCTGTTGGAAACTAGGCAAATGAGGTTTATATATCTGTGGAATGATGTTCAGGGTGGGAGAAAGAAAGAACTCTTGTCTGCCTGAGGCAAGTGTGAATGTTACAATTGGCTACCTTGATTAGCATTTAATGGCCTTGCAGCTTCAAAGCCAGGCTGCTTTCAGCCTGGAGGAATCCTTTGTTGGGGGGTGTTAGCTGGCCCTGATGGTTTCCTGTCTGGAATTCTCCTGTTTTCTAAGTGTTGTTCTTTATTTACTGTTCTGATTTTAGAATTTTTTCACACTAGTAGCCAGATTTTGTTCATTTTCATGGTTTCTTACTTTCTATTGAAATTGCCCACATGCTTCTTGTGGATTTCAATGGCTTCTCTGTGTAGTCTGACATGGTGGTTGTGAGAGTGGTCCAGCATTACTGCATTCTCAAATAATATGCTGTGTCCAGGTTGGTTCATCAGGTGCTAAGCTATGGCTGACTTCTCTGGTTGGATTAGTCTGCAGTGCCTTTCATGTTTCTTAATTCCTGTTTGGGCAATGCTGCTGCGTTTGGTGGCCCCTCTGTAGACTTGTCCACAGCTGCATTGTAAACGGGAGACTCCTGCAGAGGTGAGGGGATCCCTCTTGTCCAGAGCTCAGATGGCCATCTGTCGGGAGGGCTTTGATTGTGTGTCTGTCTGGCAGGATAGGGTTGGACAGGATGGCCTTTGGGGTTCTTTCCAACTCTAGGATTCTATGATTCAGAGTCTGAATGTAGCATTTGTTGAATTTTCTTAGTGGATCTGTAGGTTATGTTTCTTCATCAGCTTCCCTATGTGGTCAGTCAAATTAAAGCCCTGACAGATCATACAAAAAGAATCTGCGAAGCCCACCTCCTTCATGGTGAACTGAACCACCTAAACTGGGCTTTACAGGCCAATGGATACTCCACTACAGAATCAGGAGAACTGCCAGACCAAGAACAAGCCATGAGAGTAGAGACAAAGATCCACCCAGATGACAACTGTTCTTACCATACATCAAGGGAACAATTGACCGCATAGGGAAGCTGATGAAGGAACCATGAAAAAAATATATCTGACTACCAGTATTTAAAAGTAAATAAAGAGCAACACTCTGAAAACAGGGGAATTCCAGACAAGAAACAATCAGGACCAGCTAACACCTCCCAACAAAGGATTTCCCCAGACAGGAAGCAGCCAAGCTGCAAGGCCATTCAGTGCTAATCGAGGTGGTCAATTGCAACATTCAAACTTCCTTCCAACAAACAAAGAGTTCTTTTTCCCACCCTGGACAGCATTCCACAGATACATAAACCCCATTTGCATAGTTTCCAACACACCACACAACCTCATAGATGTGGGCAAAACATCAGGAGAGAATGCTTCTGGAACATGGCCAGACAGCCTGGAAAACACACAGCAACTTGATATATTTATCAATTATAGGCTTCCTTTTCTGTCTTAAAGGAGGCCCTATGCAGCAAACAAGGCTAAACACAGTACGTACATACATACATATTGGCAACATCCAATCCTTCACCTAGCCACAGCCAATCTATTATTATTATTATTATGGTCTTGCTTGCAGGGCGCATTCTCTTGAAGCAGTACTACAACCTCCGCGTCGTCATCCGCTTTGCCCTGGGGGGCTGCGCCAACAGGCCTTACTATCGGATCGTTGCTGCGCACAACAAGCGGGCCAGAGACGGCAAGTACTTGGAGCAGATCGGCTGCTACGACCCGCTTCCCAATGATCACGGGGAGAAGATCGTAGGCTTGAACATTGAGCGGATCAAATACTGGATCGCCAATGGGGCCCTCCTCTCCAAACCTGTGGAAAAGCTTTTAGGTAATCTAGTCTGTGGAAGTGGGAGCCTGTCTGTATAAGTGGACACCCTAGCCATATCCACACATATATATTTTTACTTTTATTATGGATATAAAATATTTGTATTGAGAGAGAGAGCCTTTTTTTGTTACCGAAGCACATTGTATTTTATGGAGGAAAGAATATTATGTTTACCTAGCAGAGTTCTGAATCCCTATTCCCAGATCTGCCTTTCAGCAAACCAGATTCTGGACTGAGTTGCAATTTGTTTACCCAGATCTGGTTCATTATAATGACAATAGGCTGTCCATTTGCTTCCCTAGGGCTCTCTGGATTCTTCCCCCTCCATCCAATGACCATCACAAATGCTGAAAGAGTGAAGAGGCGACAAGCCCGAGAGGCCAAAGGGGCTGCTCTGGAGGAAGAGGTGGCTGCAGTCAAGGAGTGAAACCCAAATGGATGTCTGCAAAGAACTTTCCTCATCCGCTCAAAGGGCAAAAGAACCGCGTCTCCCAGGCTGCAGAAGCAAATCTCAAGTCCCTCAAAGCAGCTCCCGGAGTTCAAAGAGTTACACTTTATTACAACTGAAGGCAGAGGAAGCTTTTCAGAAGATTTAACACATTGGACGGCTCTCTGTACATTTCTTTGTACATCCCTGCAGATTGTGAAATACTAAAAAGGCTATTAAAAACATGATACTGAGATTTTATTTAAAAAAAAAGACTGCACTCATTTACGCGTTCCTTAAAAGTTTGGTAGGGAGTTCATATTCTTTATGGTACAAGATCCATTTCAAACATTGCTTTTATCGGGTTACTGTGAGTTTTCCAGGCTATATGGCCATATTCCAGCAGCATTCTCTCCTGATGTTTCACTCACATCTATGGTCGGCATCCTCAGAGCTTGTGAGGTCTATTGGAAGCTAGGTATAACAAAAGACGCGAGGCTGGAGACGTATTAATATTATGTCCGGGCAGGATGGATCTTCCCAGAGGTTTATTTATTTAGAGCTTTTATATACCGGTCTTCTTGACCTCTAGCAGGGACTCAGGCCGCTTTACAACATGATTCAAAAACAGTAGTTTAAAAACATCACACCATATAACACACTAATACAAAAATACATTAAAAGCAATCATATAATTACATAAAGCCAAATTGTCCAAAAGAAATTACAATTCATTACCATCCGTCTGTGTGGTCAGAAGTTCTTGACTCACTCATCAAATGCTAAATTCCAGAGCCAAGTTTTCACCAATTTTCTAAAAGTCAGGAGAGAAGGGACAGTTCTAATCTCCAGTGGGAAAGAGTTCCAGAGCCGAGGGGCCACCACCAAGAAGGCCCTGTCTCTTGTCCCCACCAGACACACCTGCGAGGATGGTGGGACCAAGAGCAGGGCCCCTCCAGAAGATCTTAACAACCTTGATGGTTCATAGGGGAGAATCCGTTTGGACAGGTTAAAACAGACAACTAACCACTCCTGAGAGGTACAAAAAGCGTGACTTGTTACGTAAGTACTTCAGCTTGATTGGTTGCTTGAACAGTTCTCTTCACTTTGTTCTAGACAGAGCTAACCAAACAGAATTTAACGGTTAGTAACAAAACCCTCGCTCTATTTCAGAGAATAGTGATGAGTCTGACTAGCCTATCTAGGTAGCCCCTGGGTTGTTAACTAACTCTACCCTAGAGTTCTTCCTGTTAACCAACCCAGCCTGGAGAGCCAATCTCTTGTGCTAACTCTCACAAGAGATCAGACTGCTGTCTGACCTTTTTCCAGAAAACGATAACTGGGAAAACTTATTGACTCGAGTATAAGCCGAGGGTGGGAAATGCACCAGCTACTGGTAAATTTCAAAAAAAATAAATAGATACCAATAAAATTATATTAATTGGTGGGTTTAGAATGCTCTTTGATTGTAAGTGAACTATAAATCCCAGCAACTACAACTCCCAAATGACAAAATCATTTTTTTTTAGTGGAGGACATACATTGGGTTGTTAGGTGTCTTGTGTCCAAATTTGGTGTCAATTCCCCCAGTGGTTTTTGAGTTCTGTTAATCCCACAAACTGACATTACATTTTTATTTATACAGATTCGCTCCACCCCCATTGGCTCTGCTTACCATTAGCTCCACCCATCTTTGGCTCTGCTTACCATTAGGTCCACCCACTATTTGCTCTGCCTACAGTTAGCTCCACCCACCATAAACCCAAGAACTAATAGGTGGGGCTAACCTATAGCCCAAAAAAACATACAACAACCCAGTTGCAACATTCGCCAAATTGCAACATTCACACAAAAATTCTTTCTCCCACCCTGGACATTATTCCACAGATGTATAAACCCTATTTTCCTAGTTTCCAACAGACCTCACAACCTCTGAGGATGCTTGCCATAGATGCAGGAGAAATGTCAGGAGAGAATGCTTCTGGAACATGGCCAGAGAGCCTAGAAAAATCACAGCAACCCAGTGAGCTGCTCAGTGTGCATTATAACATAAAAACATTAGACCATTAAAATGCATCGATGGCTAAGATTCAAATCATTAACATAATGTGTACCAATAGAATATAAATTGGTTTAGCTGTGTTATACTATTGCATTGAATGCCTGTGTGTGCCATTGCAAACCTTTGGCAATTTTGGTCCACATTCAAAAGCACATTCTGATCCAAAGTGACTCTGGAATATTCCCAGAGAGGTATTAATAGCAGCTCAAGGTCTCCTTTTCATGGTTCAAGGAATACAACCCGGTTTTCCCTCCGGGATTTCTCTGCTTCGAATACGAGGAGGTGAGAATGCAAGGTGTCTTCTGGACCGGTCTGGATCAGAGATGGATTATTCTCCTGCGAGGAAAAAAAAAACGAATGCAAACAAAAGTTTAGAACTTGAGGAAGAACAAGGGCCAGCTTTCCATGCAAGGCAGTCTTTAAGTAGCTTGCATTTAGAATACATGCCAGGAGGTTGATATTCCCATTTCCTTGCATGTTGGATCTTCCTTACAGTTAGCTTCCAACCACTTCTTGGAAACCAGAGGGTCACAAAAAGAATTGAAGCAGGAAAGGTTGGGGAAACGTACGGCTACAGCCGAAACAAAGGTCTCTATCAGGTAGAAGTCGGCACCATCATGGCCACTCAAACTCGCCGGGACGGAAGAGGCCTTGTCCGGAGAAAAGGTGGTCGTCGTCTTCTCCAGGAAACGGAAGACTTCCACCGGCCCGCCACCTTCGCAGCGGAGCTCTCCCTGAAAAAGGCGGGTTTTATGGCTAAAGTGCAGTGGAGCTGGTCTCTAGACTTCATGGATGATGCAAATATTGTTGCAGGCCTTCAGGTTATTTCTGGGGTTTTCTGCTATTGGTTTTGTTCAGAGTGAGGCTGAGAGAGTGTGACTTGCCCAAGGTACCTTTCCATGGCCAAAAGGGTCTCCCAGGATCCTAATCCAACACTCAAACCACGATGGGACCCGGTCTTCGATGAAAGGCTCTTGACTGATGGAAAAGTGGGCAGGGACTGGTGGATGGGGCTAACAGTGGGTGGAAATAATGGTAGGCAGAGCAAATAGTGGATGGAGCTAATGGTAAGCAGAGCCGATGGTGTGTGGAGCTAATGGTAGATGGAGCCAACGGTGGGTAGAGCTAATAGTAAACAGAGCCAATGGTGTGTGGAGCTAATGGTAGATGGAGCCAACAGTGGGTGGAGCTAATGGTAAGTAGAGCCAACAGTGGGTAGAGCTAATGGTCAGTAGAGCCAATGGTGGGTGGAGCTATTAGTAAGCAGAGCCAATGGTGGGTGGAGCTAGTGGTAAGCAGAGCCAAAGATGGGTGGAGCTAATGTTAGGTGGAGCCAACAGTGGGTGGAGCTAATGGTGGGTGGAGCCAACAGTGGGTGGAGCTAATAGTAAGTAGAGCCAACGGTGGGTGGAGCTAATGTTAGGTGGAGCCAACAGTGGGTGGAGCTAATAGTAAGTAGAGCCAACGGTGGGTAGAGCTAATGTTAGGTGGAGCCAACAGTGGGTGGAGCTAATGGTAAGTAGAGCCAACGGTGGGTGGAGCTAATGGTAAGTAGAGCCAACGGTGGGTGGAGCTAATGGTAAGTAGAGCCAATGATGGGTAGAGCTAATGTTAGGTGGAGCCAACAGTGGGTGGAGCTAATGGTAAGTAGAGCCAATGGTAGGTGGAGCTAATGGTAGGTAGAGCCAATGGTGGTTGGAGCTAATGTTAGGTGGAGCCAACAGTGGGTGGAGCTAATGGTAAGTAGAGCCAATGGTAGGTGGAGCTAATGGTAGGTAGAGCCAATGGTGGTTGGAGCTAATGGTAAGTAAAGTCAATGGTGGGTGAAGCCAATGGTAAACAGAGCCAACAGTGGGTGGAGCTAATCGTAAACAGAGCCAACGGTGGGTGGAGCAAACGGTAGGTGGAACTAATAGATGTAGTTAACAGGCAGAGTCAAAGGTCAGTGGAGCTAATGATAGACAGAGCCAATGGTAGTTGACAGTAACCAGAACTAATAGGTGGAGCTCACATGCGGAGCCAATGGTGGGTAGAGCTAATGATAAGCAGTCAATGGTGGCTGGAGCTAATAATAGACAGAGCCAGTAGTGGGTGGAACTAATAGGTGGAGCCAATGGTGGGTGGAGGAAACAATAGGCAGAGCCAATAGTAGGCAGAGCCAATGGTGAATGGAATTGATAGTAGGTGAAGCCAACAGTATGTGGTGACAACAGTAGGCGCAGCCAAGGCTGCACTGTAATTCCACTGTCCAAACACCATGAGAAATACATTTATTTAGAGCTAATGGTTTGAATCAATTATTAATTGCAAGTAAAGTAGATCTCATGGAAATAATTTAATACTGATTTCATGGATCATTCTTGGCTTGGCCAAATTTGCTTCCCGTAATCCAAGTCTCAATGAAAGCCCATGTGACTAGCAGATTCTCGGTGATTTAATTAGATATATCCCGACCCCCAAAACAAGTCCTACTGAGTTAAAATAGGGCTTGGTTCCAGTTAAGTGCATACGGTCATCTACCTGGAAGTAAGTCCCATAAAAAGACCCTTTTTATCCCTAATTTTAAATATATATATATATTAAAAATGTTGTGCATAGAATTACTTTTGTTCCATAGATGGTGGTTTTTCGCATGCCTAATTTCTCGGTGAAGGCAACCATCGTAAAGCCAACAGTAGCTCCTCCTTCAAATTCCATATTGACAACCTGGAAAGAAATATTATTATTATTATTATTATTATTATTATTATTATTATTAAAAGATACAATTTAATTTCTACACAATATGAAAAAATAAAAGAGAATGAAGCCTTATTTTATTGTTATTATTATTATTATTAGATGTTAAAATTTATTTTAATTGAATATCTAAAAACAATCCAAACTTACTTTAAAAATTAAAATGGAATTAAATCTTATTTATTTTGCCAGCTGCTTCAGAGTTCCAGTTAACAGAGAGTCAACTAGAACCACAAAATCCTCAAGTTGGGACCCCTAAAGGCCATCTAGTCCCACCTTCTGCCAGGCAGGACACAATCAAAGCCCTCCCGACAGATGGCTATCCAGCTTCTGCTTTAAAATCTCCAGAGACGTAAATGTCACATACCTGGTTGGTGACAACGTCGTTGTCGCACTGGTAAACACACCTTCCATAAGGGCCATGCCTCAAGGCGTCCGCCAGGGATTCAATATCGTATACGCCGTCACTGCAAACGACGGACACTGGCCAATCAAAGTAGCCCTAGAATCAAGGAGTCAAAAAACTGGAAAGGGGCTCAGGGAGCGTATCTACACTGCTGAACGAATGCAGCTTGACTCTCTTTACCTCCCAAGGCTCCACGCTATAGGACCCTGGGAGTTGTAGTTTGGTGAGACCTTATAAAACTGTAACTCCCACTGGGTTGCTGTGAGTTTTCCAAGCTGTCTGGACAAGTTCCAGAGCATTCTCTCTTGATGTTTTGCCCACATCTATGGCAGTCATCCTCAGAGGTTGTGAGGTCTGTTGGAAACTAGACAAAGGAGGTTTACCAGTATTTAAAAACTGTAAAATCAGGATAGTAAATAAAGAGCAAAACTCAAAAAACAGGGGAATTCCAGACAGGAAACAATCAAGGCTAGCTAATACCTTCCAACAAAGGATTCCCCCCAGGCAGGAAGCAGCCAGGCTTTGAAGCTGCAAGTTAATCAAAGTGGCCAATGGAAACATTCACACTTGCTCCAACAGTCAAGAGTTCTTTCTCCCACCCTGGACATTCCACAAATATATAAATCCCACTTGCCATAGATGTGGGCAAAACATCAGGAGAGCATGCTTCTGGAACATTGCCACACAGCCCTGAAAACTCACAGCAACCCAGTGATTCTGGCCATGAAAGCCTTTGACAACACATATAATCTCCCACCTTTTTTGCTGGCTCCATGTAGATCTTCTGAGCAGAATACGGGCAGGTTTGCTCTACCGAACAATCCCAACAGCGGCTGGATGCTCCTTTGGGCTGAAATAATAATATTTAAAAATAGGTAAAGTTTCCATTTGTTAACATTTTAGAATACTTTCAGAATCACACCTAAAGGAAACAAACTATTTCCTCCCTTAACTATTTAATTCCCTTAAAATCTTTTGGGCCTGATTGGCATAGGATAGGAAAATCCAACAAACCTGGTGCTCTTTTGTGAAATGGGAGACATTCCCAAAAGAGGACACTTTCAAACATCTGGAAGAAAAGACGGGGGAAAGGGAGCTGCAATCACTTTGCTCTAGGGTCCAGGACAGGGATCCCCAAACTACGGCTCGCGGGCTGGACCCCCAAAGCTGTTTGCCTGGCCCTCACTCTAAATGTTAAGATTGTCGCCGCCATTCACACCCTCTTCTTGCTCCTTAACCCACCTTTCAGTTCCTTTCCTATCTCTACATTCCTCCAAAAGGAAAGGAAAGGGGAAGGGGAAAGGGAGAGTGAAGGGAAGGAAGAGGGATTGAAGGGAGAGGAAAGGGAGAGGGAACGGGAAGGAAGGGGAGAGGCATAGGGAAGGCAATGGAGGGAAAAGAGAAAAGGAGAGGGAGAGGGAAGGGAAAGAGAGAGGGAACAGGGAGGAAAGGGAGAGGGATGATATAAAGGAATGTATAATATATCCCACACTAATGTGTTAGGATTTTTTTTAAAGTATTTGAGGTAAACTTTTCCCACTCCTGCCCTCACAGCTTTTCCCACTAGCTCCCAAAATAACTGTTTGTGAAGAGGCTTTTCTGTAGTAACAAGATGTTAAAAATGCTGGAACTATCACAAAGGCTTGATGATTGAATGATGCACAGTAGAGATCTTTTGAAAGTTAAATAGAACAAGATTTATGTATAAAAACAGACAACAAACTACTTCTGAGAGGTACAAAAAGCGTGACTTGTTACAAAAGTACTTCAGTTTGGTGGTTGCTTGAATACGTCTCTTCACTTGGGTACAGACAGATCTAACCAAACAGATTCTGACTGTTAGTACCAAAAACCCTCACTCTACTTCAGAGAAATAGTAATGAGTTCTGACTAACCTATCCTAGGTAGTCCCTGGGTTATTAACTAACTCTACCCTAGAGTTCTTCCTGCTAACTAACCCAGCCTAGAGAGAGATAATCTCTTGTGCTAACTCCCACAAGAAATCAGGTTGCTGTCTGACCTTTTTCCTGTCAGCACACAGCACTATCTGACACAGACACTCTCTCCCTGAAAACCAAGTTTCAAAAACACTTCTTCACACACCAGTTCTCAACTCTCCCTGAAGCTGAAATCTTTTCCCTCCTAAGATTTGGCTCCTCCCATCTGCTCTGGCCAATCCTAGGAGACTTCCAAACTCGTCCCATCTTCTAACTATCCTCACTCAAGATGGCTGCCTCCCTGGCTTCCACTCCCAAAATGGAGGTTTGCCATACTATAATCCAGGCTTCCTTTCCGGCCTACAAGGTAAGATCCACTACAGATGGCAATGGAGAGGAAGGGAAAAATGAGAGGGTGAGGGAAGGGAAAGGGAGGGGAAAGGAAGAGGGGAAGAGAAGGAGAGGGGAAGAGAGAGGGAAGGGAAAGAGAGGGAAAGGGAGCGGGAAGAAAAGGGAGAGAGAGAGGGAAAAGAAGGGAAGGAAAGGGGGAGGGAAAGGAAAGGGAGAGATAGAGAGGAGGGAGAGGGAAAGGCAGAGGGAAGGAAAAGGAAGGGAGAGGGAAGAGAAGGAAAAGAAAGGGAAAGGGAGAGGGAAGGGAGAGGGAAAGAAAGGGGGAAGGAAAGGGAGAGGGAAAGGAAAGGGGAGATAGAGGGGAGGGAGAGGGAAAGGCAGAGGGAAGGGAAGGGAAGGGAGAGGGAAGAGAAGGAAAGGGAGAGGGAAGGGAGAGGGAGAGGGAAAGAAAGGGAGAAGGAGAGGGAAGAGGGAGGGAAGGGAGAGGGAAGGGAGAGGGAAGAGAAGGAAATGAGAAGGAAGGGAAGTAAAGGGAGAGGGAAGTAAAGGGAAAGGAAGGGAAGAGAAGAGGGAAGGGGAGAGGTAGGAAAAAGAGAGGGAAGGAGAAAAGGAATTTTAAAAGATAGGAAACGAGGGAAGGGAAGAAACTAAGGAAGCAAAAAAGATAGAGAAAAGAGAGGGAATGAGAAAAAAGAAGAAAGAAAGAAACTATAGTCTGGCCCCCAACCTCCTTGCTTTGAGTTACCTTTTGTCCCCCATCCAGAAATTAATGAGATCGAGATCATGGCACGATTTTGCCAGCAAGGAGAAGGAGCTTTCCGCTTCGTTCCGCCAGTTCCCACGCACGAAGGAGTGTGCAAAATGCCAGAATCCCACCTGGACGGAAGGAAGGAAGGAAGGAAGGAAGGAAGGAAGGAAGGAAGGAAGGAAAGGATGGGTTGCTGTGATTTTTCCGAGCTGTCTGACCAAGTTCCAGAAGCATTCTCTCCTGACGTATCACCCACATCTATGGCAGGCATCAGAGATTGTGAGGTCTGTTGGAAACGAGGCAAGTGGGGTTTATATCCCTGTGGAATGATGTCGAGGGTGTGAGAAGGAACTCTTATCAGTTTGAAGCAATTGGCCAGCTTGATTAGCATTGAATGGCCTGCTGCTTCAAAGCCTGGATGCTTCCTGCCCAGGAGGTGTTAGCTGGCCCTGATTATTTCCTGTCACAGATTCCCCGTTGTTTTTTTTTTAATGCTGCCCTTTATTTACTGTCCTAATTTTAGAGTTTTACAATAGTGACAGCCAGATTTGGAGCCAAGAAGAAGAATAACTGAACAAGTTCCTGGACCACTTCAACCACATCCACCCTAACATCCAGTTCACCATGGAAAAAGGAAATGAAGGGAAACTGCCATTTCTAGATGTCCTAGTTATCCGCAAACCCAATCAACAGTTGGGCCGCACAGTTTACAGATAATCACACATGGATAGATACCTACATAAAAACTCCAACCATCACCCAAGTCAAAAAAGAAGCAGCCAGGCTTTGATGCTGCAAGGCTATTCAGTGCTAATCAAGGCCAAAGTGTGAATGTGGCCAATGGCAACATTCACACTTGCCTCCAGCAGACCAGAGTTCTTTCCCCCACCCTTTCTACAGATATATAAACCCCACTTATGTAGTTTCCAACAGACCTCACAACCTCTGGGGATGACGGCTATAGATATGGGCAAAATATCAGGAGAGAATGTTTCTGGAACATGGCCAGACAGGCTGGAAAGCTCACAGCAACCCAGAATTAAACATCAATGGTAAAAATAATATTATTATAAAATATAAAATAAAAACATATAAAATTATTATTATTATTATTATTATTATTATTATTATTTGAAACACAAGATGAGTCCACAGCAGACACTCTGCTGGCTGTTGAATTGGATCACACATCAGACACTTCCCAAGTTTTTAGGGCAATTATTATTATTATTATTATTATTATTATTATTAGAAACACAACAAGATGAGTCCACAGCAGACACTCTGCTGGCTGTTGAATTGGATCACACATCAGACACTTCCCAAGTGTCTAGGACAATTATTATTATTATTATTATTATTATTATTTGAAACACAACAAGATGAGTCCACAGCAGACACTCTGCTGGCTGTTGTAGTGGATCACACGTCAGACACTTCCCAAGTGTCTAGGACAATTATTATTATTATTATTATTATTATTATTATTATTATTATTTGAAACACAACAAGATGAGTCCACAGCAGACACTCTGCTGGCTGTTGAATTGGATCACACATCAGACACTTCCCAAGTGTCTAGGACTGTGTGATGTATTGGCGAATAATGCATGCAGATCCCAGTAAGGTGGCCTTCTGCAGCTGGCAGATGGTAATTTTGTCAGCACCGATTGTGTTTAAGTGCAGGCCAAGGTCTTTAGGCACTGCAACCAGTTGTTGTTGTTGTGTAATGCATTAATGGCACTTTACCGGTTCCAAGTGCTGAATGTGGCAGATATCTCCGATGAGTCCTGAATCCAGCAGCTCCTAAGAGGCAAATAAAAACGAGAATGTAGATTGTAAACACGTCTCGCACCTGCAAAATTGCAATGGCTTTCTACAGCTTATCAAATGCACAAAGTACCAAAATACAGGCCTACAAATCTTACCCCTCCCAAAAATAATTTTGACCTCAACCCTGTCCTGGACCTATATATAAGATCAACTTATACATGAATATATGTGGTAACTACTTAATAATAATAATAATAATAATAATAATAATAAATGAAATGGACTTATACATGAGTATATACGGTAAATTTGGCCCCAAAACCTACCCTTGAAGTTATATATGATATTTACCTATACTTGGGCATGTACAGTAATCACATAGAAATTAACGTTATACTTGAACATGTTTATTTATTTATTTCCTCTATATCTATCTATCTATCTATCTATCTATCTATCTATCTATCTATCTATACACACACCCCGCCCTTCTTACCACAAAGGGGACTCAGAGTGGCTTACAGTTTACATGCCACATAAAACAGACATACAAATAACATAAATACATTAAAAGCCATACAGTTAAAAGCATCTAAACATTAAAAGCAATTACTGAAACCAAACAGGCATGCCCAAGGACACCTTCTGAGAATAGCCCTCTAGGAAGGACTGGGGCCTCTGCAAATCAGTACCTCCCAAACCCATTTCTGCGAGGCGTCCCAGGATACTGTGGTCTATGGTATCGAAGGCTACTGAGACGTCCAGGAGAACAAACACAGATTCATCCACTAAGGCAACCAAGGCTTTTTCAGTTCCTAAAGTCAGACTGAGCTGAATCCAGATAATCAGTTTCCTCCAAGAACACTTGGAGTTGCGAGGCCACCACACAAATATATGCAGTAATTTGGACCTATGACTTATACACAAGACCAGCCTATATGTGAGTATATATTATAACCACTCAGAAATGAAATCTACTTAATATGTTGAATATACATGGTGACTTTGGCCATAAAGTCTACCCTTGTAATTACTTACTTACTTAGGCGCTCCCTCAATGTCTGAGTAGGATGTTCTTCCAAGATCAGTTCTCTCGTGGGTCCGTAGGTGACTATGGAACCCTATTCTTGATCTGCATCTCCCGCATTGAGGGCATTGGTTTCCAGGTAGTCTCGGTTGGGGTTGGCTTGATGCGCCTTCCTCTTGGCACGTTTCTCTCTTTCGCTCTCCATTTGTACCTCTTCAAATTCTACAGCACTGCTGGTCACAGCTGACCTCCTGCTGGAGCACCCAAGAGCCAGGGCTTCCCAGTTCTCAGTGTCTATGCCAGAGTTTTTAAGGTTGGCTTTGAGTCCATCTTTCAATCTCTTTTCCTGTCCTCCAACATTCAATTTTCCGTTCTTGAGTTCAGAGTAGAGCAACTGCTTTGGGAGACAGTGGTCGGGCATCCGGACAACGTGGCCGGTCCTCTGCCAACGTGGCAGAGGACCATCACTTCAATGCTGGTGGTCTTTGCTTCTTCCAGCACGCTGATGCTTGTCCGCCTGTCTTCCCAAGAGATTTGCAGGATTTTCCAGAGGCAGTGCTGATGGAATCGTTCCAGAAGTTGCATGTGACATCTGTAGACAGTCCACGTCTCGCAGACATATAGAAGGGTTGGGAGGAGAATAGCTTTATAAACAAACCCCTTGGTATCCCTACGGATTTCCTGGTCCTCAAACACCCTCTGCTTCATTCGGAAAAAGGCTGCACTCGCAGAGCTCAGGTGGTGTTGAATTTCAGTGTCAATGTTGACGTCTGTAGACAGTCCTCATCTCGCAGACATATAGAAGGGTTGGGAGGAGAATAGCTTTATAAACAAACCCCTTGGTATCCCTACGGATTTCCTGGTCCTCAAACACCCTCTGCTTCATTCGGAAAAAGGCTGCACTCGCAGAGCTCAGGCGGTGTTGAATTTCAGTGTCAATGTTGACGTCTGTAGACAGTCTACATCTCGCAGGTGTATAGCAGGGTTGGGAGGACCATAGCTTATAAACAAGCCCCTTGGCATCCCTATGGATGTCCCTGTCCTCAAACACTCTCTGATTCATTTGGAAATAAAAGCTGCACTTGCAGAGCTCAGGCAGAGTATTGTATTTTGGTGTCAATGTTGACTTTGGTGGAGAGGTGGCTGCCAAGGGAGCGGAAATAATCAACATTTTCTAATGTTACACCCTTAAGCTGTATTTCTGGCATTGGAGAAGGATTGGCTGGTGACTGCTGGAAGAGCACTTTGGTTTTCTCGATGTTCAATGACAGGCTGAGCTTCTCATATGCTTTGCAGGTTGGCGAACCCACTGGACGCGGCAGTTTAGGGGTAAGAGAGGCAGACTATGTTTAGGGCACCTTTTGGGTTTAACACAACGACCTGTGGCTTCTCAATCTGTTTCAGCCTTCTTCCGCTTTCACAGCCTCGATGGACTGTCACCTTGTCGTGGTGAGGGGGCTTGTGTGTTCCAATGAGCCTGCGGGCACAACAAATGGAGTCATGTACTCCCAGGAATGGCCGCAAGGGAGGTTCCAGACCAAGCACAGTCCAAAGACCTCAACGGCAGAGCAGGCGGAGGATAACATGGTACGTGTTACAACCCTTGTAATGAAGTCAACTTATACACACACACACACACACACACAGAGAGGTTGCTGTCACCATCAATGCTGGATGTCATACCTTGATTTTCAGGGCAACCGGGTGGTAGCGCAGGACGTGGCACACTGCAAGGATGGCATTGCCGGTTTTACAAGCCTGGACTATTTCTTTGCAGTCTTCTGGGGTGGTCTAATAAAAGAAAACAAGAAAATCATGAACCACCATATCAGCCAAGTTATTATTTTAAGTATTTTATGTGTTTTAGCAATGTTTTAGCCGTGAGAGGAGTGGCGGGCAAGAAATAAAATTATTATTATTATTATCATTATCATTATTATTTGATACACAAGATGAGTCCACAGCAAACAAGATCACTCTGCTGGCTGTTGTATTGGATCGCATGTCGGACACTTCCCAAGTGTCTAGGACTGTGTGATGTAAATAATGCATGCAGATCCGAGTAGGGTGGCCTCTTGCAGCTGACAGATTGTAATTTTGTCAATGCCGATTGTGTTTAAGTGCAGGCCAAAGTCTTTAGGCACTGCACCCAGTGTGCCAATCACCACTGGGACCACCTTGACTGGCTTGTGCCAGAGTCTTTGCAGTTTGATCTTTAAATCTTCATATCATGTCAGCTTTTCCAGATGTTTCTCTTCAATCCCGCTGTCACCTGGGATTGCAACATCGACGATCCGTACTTTGTTTTTTAACACGATAGTGAGGTCAGGAGTCTTGTGCTCTAAAACTCTGTCAGTCTGAATACGGAAGTCCCAGAGTAGCTTGACGTGTTCATTCTCTGTAATTTTTTCCGGCTTGTGATCCCACCAGTTCTTTGTCTCAGGCAGATGGTATTTGTGTCACAAGTTCCAATGAATCATCTGAGCAATGGTGTTGTGCCTCTGCTTGTAGTCTGTCTGCGCAATCTTCTTGCAGCAGCTGAGGATGTGATCTCTTGTTACATCTGCTTCCTTGCAGATTCTACACTTGGGATCTGTCGTCGACTTTTCAATTCTGGCTTCTATTATTATTATTATTATTATTATTATTAGAAACACAACAAGATTAGTACACAGCAAACAAGATCATTATGCTGGCTGTTGTACTGGATCACACGCTGGACACTTTCCAAGTGTTTAGGACTGTGTAATGTATCGGCTATTATTATTATTATTAGAACTGGGACTGGAAACGGGCTGCTTTGGTCCTGATCCTGGGTGTGTGTGTAAAATAATATTAATAGTAATAATAATAATAAAATAGAATAATAAAATAATAAAATATACACAGTAATAATATAACGTATTATTATATATCTATAAAATAATCTAAAATGTAATAATAGAGCAATTAAATAGAAAAATAATAATATATCATATATAATAATAATTATAATAATTATATAATATATAATAATATAAAATGTAATAATAACAGAATTAACAGTGTTTCTCAACCTGGGGGTCGGGACCCCTGAAGAGGTCGCAAAGGGATGTCAGAGAGGTCACCATCGGAAAACACAGCATTTTCTGTTGGTCATGGGGATTCTGTGTGGGAAGTTTGGCCCAATTCTATCATTGGTGGGGTTCAGAAGGCGTTTTAATTGTAGGTGAACTATACATCCCAGCAACTACAACTCCCAAATGTCAATTTTCCCCAAACTCCACCAGAGTTCACATTTGGGCATATTGATTATCATGCCAAGCTTGGTCCAGATCCATCATTGTTTTGAGTCCACAGTGCTCTCTGGATGCAGGTGAACTACAACTTCCAAACCAACCAAACAAGCATTTTCTATTGGTCATGAAAGTACTGTGTGCCAAGTTTGGCTCAATTCCATCATTGGTGGAGTTCAGAATGCTCTTTGATTGTAGGTGAACTATAAATCCCAGCAACTACAACTCCCAAATGACAAATCAATCCCACCCCTACAACCCCATCAGTATTCAAATTCGGGAGTATTGGATATTTGTTTCCTCCACCACAAAAATCTAAGTGCTTCTGCCTCTCTCCATTGGTGTGGAATTTGCATGATCCTGCCTACTGCCTCTCCCATAACTCTTTCCTACTCTTTTCTATGGCGCACATCAAACAGAGCAGATCTGATCAGCAACTGAACATAATAGAGAAGTTTGGGGAGAATTCACCATGATTAATAGGAGTTATAGATCCTGGGAAGTATAGTTCACCTTCAGTCTAAGAACCGCACTCTGAACTCCACCAACAATGGACCTGGAACTAACTTGGCACACAGAACTCCCCATGGACCAACAAAATATACTGGAGGTCTTTGGAGAGATTTATAGGAGTTGTAGCTCACATATATCCAGTATGAACCCAAACAATGATAGATCTGGACCAAACTTGCCATGCATACCCAATATGCCCAAATTTGAATACTGGTGGGTTTTGAGGGGAATTGGCCTGAACTTTTTGGAGTTGCAGCTACTGAGATTTATAGTTCACCTGTAATCAATGGGCACTCTGAATGCCACCAAAGAGGGAATTGGACCAAACAGAGCCTGCATGACCAGCAAAAAATACTGGAGGTCTTTTGTGGAAATTCACCTTGATATGGGGGAGTTATAGTTCACCTACATCCAGAGAGAACTGTGAACCCAAACACTGATGGATCTGGACCAAATGAGGCATACTTATCTGATATGCTGACATTCGATTACTGGAGGGATTTGGGGAAAACTGACCTTCCTTTCTGGGAGTTGTAGTTCACCCACAACTGGAGAAACTGTGACCCCCACCGATGACGGACCTGGACTAAACTTGGCACACAGAACCCTCATGACAAACTCAACCTACTGGAGGGGTTTGAGGGGACTGACTCACCATAGTGAGAGTTGTAGTTTACCCTACAGCCAGAGAGCACACCAAACCCCTCTGATGATGCATCTAGAGCAAACTTGCCCAACATAACTGTGAAGATTTCACCAATTTGTGACAAGGCCACTAATTAGTAAAGAGTTGGTAAAGGAGCCACCACTTTGTAAGGGTCTTTTAATTTGATAGCATAGCTAATAGCTAGTGATATTGACTTGGTCTTTCTTTAATGTGTAGCGTGACTTAACTTGGAAAGGAATTGTAACAGAGACAGAGCTTTAGGAAAAACAGTAACAAGTTTATTGAAATGTAGAAGGAGTGTGATGGTTTCAATGTTACTTAACTCTTAGAGGCACATATCTTCATAGGTTACATTTATAACATTTCTTAAACAACTCTGGAAAGGACTCTTACTTCCACTAAACAGGTTTCAGACTTATATGCCTTCAAACTGTGTTTCTTTCCTTAATAGTTTACTTCAGTTACAAGCTTATTCTTTCTTTGTGATGTTTCTGTTGCAGTAGAGATCCTCACTGGGTTTCTCTCACCCTTTCTCTCATACACTAACTATTAATATAAATAAGTCAACTCAACTTATTTAAACTACTCAGGCTAAAAGCCAAAACCTTCCTGATTCTTACTACAGTAGAATCAGTCCTTTCCCTGTAGTTTTTAAACTACAGACACCTTCTGGTTCTCACTACCACAGAACCAGCCACTCCTGTAGTTCACTGACTACAGACTAACTGTTTCAAAATGGCTGCCCTGCCAAGTGGCAGTTGGCCCCTGTTTCCATGGTAACCCAGCTCAACATGAGCTGCGCTGGCCACCTTTCCCCTTAGTTATGCAACTTTAAATACTTACCCTTTAAACATCTATCTATAATTATACATAACTGCAAGTTAAAAATTTACACTTCACCACAATAACAAACTTTTAAGTACTGATGGAGTTTCTTGGGGTTCACCTGGCATGATAGGAGTTGTAGTTCCCCACAACCTTATGCATTTTGTACAGTTACAAAATTGACTTTTTCAAATAACACCGGTTACACAAGCTAGTAATAATAATCATCATCATCACCATCATCCCTTACCGCCATAGGTTTCTCCAGTAAGATGTGATATCCTTTGTGGGCAAAAGCCACCGCCGGAGCCTAGAGAGAAACAGATCGCAAATTAAAGCCAAGTCTCCTCCACTGATGTCAACTGGTGTCAAAAAGCGCCAATTCTACAATGTAGACAAACCCTTAGGCTGCAATAGGAAGGAATTGCTGGGAATTGAAATCCATTGGAAGATGCTGGACTTACCGTATATACTCGAGTATAAGCCAACCCGAATATAAGCCGAGGCACCTAATTTTGCCACAAAAAACTGGAAAAATGTATTGACTCGAGTATAAGCCGAGGGTGAGAAATGTAGCTGCTACTGGTAATCATCAGTACGTTAAATGTTTTTGAGTATTTACACAAAACTGTAATTTAAGATAAGACTGCCCAACTCTGATTCAACCGATATTCTAACCTCCTTCAATGTCAATGTGCTTACCTATTACCTATAATGATAGAATAAAATAATAACTGTAATAACATGTAATAAAAATAATAATAGAGTAAATCATGAAAATGTAATAATAGTAATAATAATAATAATAAAGTAATAAATATAATAACAATAATAGAGTAAAATAATAAATGTAATAACATGTAATAAAAATAATAATAGAGTAAATAATGGAAATTTAATATAATAGTAGTAATAATAAAGTAATAAATGTAATAATAACAATAATAGAGTAAAATAATAAATGTAATAACATGTAATAAAAATACTAATAGAGTAAATAATGGAAATTTAATAATAATAGTAATAATAATAAAGTAATACATGTAATAATAATAATAATAATAGAGTAAAATAATAAACGTAATAACATGTAATAAAAATAATAATAGAGTAAATAATGGAAATTTAATAATAATAGTAATAATAATAATAAAGTAATAAATGTAATAATAACAATAATAGAGTAAAATAATAAATGTAATAACATGTAATAAAAATAATAATAGAGTAAATAATGGAAATTTAATATAATGTAATAATAAAGTAATAAATGTAATAATAACAATAATAGAGTAAAATAATAAATGTAATAACATGTAATAGAAATAATAATAAATAATGGAAATTTAATATAATAATAGTAATAATAAAGTAATAAATGTAATAATAACAATAATAGAGTAAAATAATAAATGTAATAACAGGTAATAGAAATAATAATAAATAATGGAAATTTAATATAACAGTAATAATAATAAAGTAATAAATGTAATAACAATAATAGAGTAAATAATGGAAATTTAATAATAATAGTAATATAAAGTAATAAATATAATAATAACAATAACAGAGTAAAATAATAAATGTAATAACATGTAATAGAAATAATAATAAATAATGGAAATTTAATATAATAGTAATAATAATAAAGTAATAAATTTAATAAAAATAATAGAGTAAAATAATAAATGCAATAAAAGTAATAATACAGTAAAATAATGTAAATGTAATAGTAATAGAGTAAAATAATAAATGTAATAAAAGTAAAGATACAGTAAAATAATGTAAATGTAATAATAATAATAATAGAGTAAAGTAATACATGTAATAAAAATAATACTAATAGCAGAGTAAAATAATAAATAACCTTGACTCGAGTATAAGCCGAGGGAAAAATTTTCAGCCTAAAAAAGGGGCTGAAAATCTAGGCTTATACTCAAGTATATACAGTACCTTATGGAGCCGGTCAGGAGTTGCAATGAGAACGGCATCCGCAAACCTCTCCCTCTCGGCCGCAGGTCTCCAGTCTTAAAAAAGAGAGAAAACGATTTTGCAAAATTATAACTCTTTCATTCGACAGTGTAGACGCACCCACAGCACAGCCTACCTTGCAGGGTTGTCGGGAGGATAAAGCAGGGAAAGGGGAGGAAAATGCAAAGTGGGGAGAAGAACAGAGAAATCAAAATATGGAACGTTTACCGTCAAACACATTGGAAGGATCCATTGGATGCAGCTCTTGGAGCTCCCTTCTGGCGGAAGCCCTGGGGTCAGCCACCCCAATGACCTGATCAGAAGGGGGGAAAGTTTCAAACAACGTGGGTCTTTGAAAGCTCAAATATATCATATTCTAAACCTACTCTGATATTGCTTCTGCTACGTGCCACGTATTAAATTACATTTTTGATGATGGATAGGGGAAAAAAGAAATACATTGTAATATGTATGTCTTATAGAATTATGGATGTTTATAGCTTCCTAATGCCGTGACCCCTCAATACAGTTCCTCATGTTGTGATGACCCCCCAACCATAAAATTACTTCATATCTGTAATTTTGCTACTATTATTAACCATAATGTAAGTATCTGATATGCAGGATGTGTTTTCATTCACTGGACCAAATTTAGCACAAATACCTGGTACGCCCAAATTTGAATACTGGTGGGATGGTGGAGGACAGTATTGATTTTGCCATTTGGGAGTTGTAGTTGCTGGGATTTATAGTTCACCTACAATAAAAGAGCATTCTGAGCTCCACCGACGATGGAATTTAACCAAACTTGGCACAAAGGACTCCCATGACCAACAGAAAATACTGGAAGGGCCTGGTGGGCATTGACCTTGAGTTTGGAAGTTGTAGTTCACCTACATCCAGGGAGCCCTGTGGACTCACACAGGGAGTGTCAGAGTGGTCACCGAACATTTTTTGTGGGTCATGGGGGTTCTGTGTGGGAAGTTTGGCCCAGTTCTATCATTGGTGGGGTTCAGAATGCTCTTTGATTGTAGGTGAACTATAAATCCCAGCAACCACAACTCCCAAATGACAAGGTTTATTTTCCCCAAACATCACCAGTGTTCACTTTTGGGCAGATTAAGTATTCATGCCAAGTTTGGTCCAGATCCATCATTGTTTGCATTCAGAGTGCTCTCTGGATGTAGGTGAACTACAACTCCAAAACTCAAGATCAATGCCCACCAAACACTTCCAGTATTTTTTTGTTGGTCATGGGAGTTCTGTGTGCCAAGTTTGGTTCAATCCCATCGTCGGTGGAGTTCAGAATGCTCTTTGATTGTAGGTGAACTATAAATCCCAGTACCTGCAACTCCCAAATGGCAAAATCAATACTGCCCCCCTCCATCAACCCCACCAGTATTCAAGTCTATTTTCCGTAAACTCCACAGTGTTCACATTTGGGCATATTGAGGATTCATGGCAGAACCTTCACCCACTCTGCCTGCCCCCCCCCATGCCCCCCCTCTGACAATGTAATGAGTCCAGAGAACAAGTGGCCGCTCTCATTCCTCCCAAGATCTCATCCACGTCCTCAGGCTGAATACGTTGATTATTCATTAGCCTTGATCATAGTCGCTGGGCCAGAGAAGAACTGCCTGCCTCAGGGGAGCAGGCTTTCTGCATCAATGTTTAACCTTTACACAAATGACCAGCCACTGCCAGAAGGGACAGAGAGTTTCATCTATGCTGACGATTGTGCCATCACCACTCAAGCAGGGAGCTTTGAAATGGTTGAACAGAAGCTCTCCAAAGCTGTAGGTGCTCTTGCTGCCCATTACAGGGAAAACCAGTTGATCCCCAATCCATCTAAAACCCAGACATGTGCTTTTCACCTTAAGAACAGACAAGCATCTCGAGCTCTGAGGATGACCTGGGAAGGAACCCCACTGGAGCATTGCAGCTCACCAACACATCTGGGAGTCACTCTAGACCGTGCCCTGACCTACAAGAAGCACTGCTTGATTATCAACCAAAAAGTGGGCTCTAGAAACAATATCATACGAAAGCTGACTGGCACAACCTGGGGATCACAACCAGACACAGTGAAGACATCTGTCCTTGTGCTTTGCTACTCTGCTGCCGAATACGCATGCCCAGTGTGGAACATATCTCAACACATTAAAGCTGTGGATGTGGCTCTTAATGAGACATGCCACGTTATCACTGGAGTCTACGCCCTACACTGCTGGAGAAATTATACTGTTTAGCTGGTTTTGTACCACCTGACATCTGCTGGGAAGTAGCAGCCAACAATGAAAGGACCAAGGCAGAGACATCTCCGGCCCATCCTCTGTTCGAATAGCAGCCAGCACGCCAATGCCTTAAATGAAGAAACAGCCTCTTAACATCTATTGAGATGTTCGCAGGAACACCTGAGCAAGCAAGAGCCCAAAAGTGGCAGGCTAAAACTCGGAACCTCAATCTGTGGCTGAGACCAGATGAGAAACTCCCTCCTGGGCACACTTAGAAGGCACTGAACAGACAGCGTTCTGGCACCACGAAATGCCGAGCCAATCTAAAGAAATGGGGCCACAAAGTGGAGTCCACGACATGCGAGTCCGGAGAAGAGCAAACTACATTCCACTTACTACAATGCAGTCTGAGCCCTGCTGCATGCACAATGGAGGACCTTCTCACAGCCACACTGAAGGCACTAGCGGTCAAAAGACATTTAGTATAATGCCAAGATTTTAGCTTTTTTGTGGTTTCTGTTTGCATGATAAATGTATTCTTAATTCGTTTCTGACACGAGAAGTCATAGAATCATAGAGTTGGAAGAGACCTCATGGGCCATCCAGTCAATCCCCTGCCAAAAAGCAGGAAATTTGCATTCAAAGCACTCCCAACAGATGGCCATCCAGCCTCTGCTTAAATCTTCCAAAGGAGGAGCCTCCACCACACTCCGGGGCAGAGAGTTCCACTGCTGAACAGCTCTCACAGTCAGGAAGATCTTCCTAATGTTCAGATGGAATCTCCTTTCTTGTAGTTTGAAGCCATTATTCCATTGCGTCCTAGTCTCCAAGGAAGCAGAAAACAAGCTTGTTCCCTCTTCCCTATGACTTCCCTTCACATATTTATACACGGCTCTCATCATATCTCCTCTCAGCCTTCTCTTCTTCAGGGTAAACATGCCCAGCTCTTTAAGCCGCTCCTCATAGGGCTTGTTCTCCAGACCCTTGATCATTTTAGTCGCCCTCCTCTGGATACATTCCAGCTTGTCAATACCTCTCTTCAATTGTGGTACCCAGAATTGGACACAATATTCGAAGTGTGGTCTAACCAAGAGCATGGGGTAGCATGACTTCCCTGGACCTAGACATTATGCTCCTCTTGATGCAGGCCAAAATCCCATTGGCTTTTTTTTTGCCACCACATCACATTGTTGGCTCTTGTTTAACTTGTTGTCCACGAGGACCCCAAGATCTTTCTCAAGCCACGCGTCCCCCATTATGTATCTTTGCATTTCATTTTTTTCTGCCTAAGTGAAAGTGGAGTATAATAATAAATTATTATTATTACTATTATTATAATTATGACTACTAGTTTTAGTAATATTAGACTTCATCATACTCACTTTGCCTCTTCCCAAAGCATCAGCAACTGTGGCATCACTGCTTCCGTACCTGATTATTTTCTGAAGCATCGGAAAACAGCGCTTACCTTCATGCGAGTGGGATGGCACAGAGCATAAGCCGCGTAGCGCTTCCCTCGATTTCCGCCACCAATGATCAGAAGGCTGATTTGGGGAGACGCTGCCATCATAGCCACCTGCCTTGGTCTGTTAAAGGCATACATTTCACAAAGGGAGCCCAAGAGGTCATCCAGCCCAACCCCATTATTCTGCCAGGCAGATGGCCCTCCAGTATATGCACCCCCATAGAAGGAGGCTCAACCCTATTCCCAGTAAGCTGCTGGATATGTATGAATATTTTTATATTCTGGGGTTTGTTTGTTTTTTTGTCATGTCAGGAGTGACTTGAGAAACTGCAAGTCGCTTCTGGTGTGAGAGAATTGGCCGTCTGCAAGGACGTTGCCCAGGGGACGCCCAGATGTTTTGATGTTTTTATCATCCTTGTGGGAGGCTTCTCTCATGTCCCTGCGTGAGGAGCTGGAGCTGACAGAGGGAGCTCATCCACGCTCTCCCCAGATTTGAACTTTCAGTCCTGCTTGCACAGAGGTTTAACCCACTGTGCTACCAGGGGCTCCTAATAATAATAATAATAATAATAATAATAAAGAACCATAGAATCCTAGAGCTCAAAGGGGTCCCAAGAGGCCATCCAGTCCAACCCCCTTGTTCCATGAAGGAAGGCACAATCCAAGCTCTCTCGACAGATGGACATCCAGCCTCGACTTAAATTAATAATAATACAGAACCATGGAGTCCTAGAGTCAGAAGGGACCTCAAGGGGCCATCTAGTCCAACCTACTTTTTCCTGGAAGGAAGACACAATCCAAGCCCTCCCAACAGATGTACATCCAGATGTAATACAGAACCATAGAATCCTAGAGTCAAAAGGGACCTAAAGCGGCCATCTAGTCCAACCTACTTTTTCCTGGAAGGAAGACACAATCCAAGCCCTCCCAACAAATATACATCCAGACTGTAATAATAATAATAATATAGAACCATAGAATCCTAGAGTTTAAACGGATCCCAAGAGGCTATACAGTCCAACCCCCTTGTTCCATGAAGGAAGGCACAATCCAAGCCCTCTCGACAAATGGCCATCCAGCCTCTGCTTAAAATACTAATAATAATAATACAGAACCATAGAATCCTAGAGTCAGAAGGGACCGAAAGTAGCCATCCAGTTCAACCCACTTTTTTCCTGGAAGGAAGACACAATCCAAGCCCTCCCAACAGATGGACATCCAGACTCTAATAATAATAATAATAATATAGAACCATAGAATCCTAGAGTTCAAACGGATCCCAAGAGGCCATACAGTCCAAACCCCTTGTTCCATGAAGGAAGGCACAATCCAAGCCCTCCCGACAGATGGCCATCCAGCCTCTGCTTAAAATAATAATAATAATAATAATAATAATAATACAGAACCATGGAGTCCTAGTGTCAGAAGGGACCTCAAGGGGCCATCTAGTCCAACCTACTTTTTCCTGGAAGGAAGACACAATCCAAGCCCTCCCAACAAATGTACATCCAGACTGTAATAATAATAATAATATAGAACCATAGAATCCTAGAGTTTAAAAGGATCCCAAGAGGCCATACAGTCCAACCCCCTTGTTCCATGAAGGAAGGCACAATCCAAGCCCTCTCGACAAATGGCCATCCAGCCTCTGCTTAAAATACTAATAATAATAATACTGAACCATAGAATCCTATGAAGGGACCAAAAGTAGCCATCCAGTTCAACCCACTTTTTTCCTGGAAGGACGACACAATCCAAGCCCTCCCAACAGATGGACATCCACATTCTGACTCTAGGATTCTATGGTTCTGTATTATTATTATCATTATTATTATTATTATTATTTTAAGCAGAGGCTGGATGGCCATCTGTCGGGAGGGCTTGGATTGTGCCTTCCTTCATGGAACAAGGGGGTTGGACTGTATGGCCTCTTGGGATCCGTTTGAACTCTAGGATTCTATGGTTCTATATTATTATTATTATTATTATTATTATACCACTTTCCATGTAAACTAATTTTTCTTTATTTTCCTTTTTTTCCTATTTCTTCTCTCCTTCCTAATATTATTTTCTCCTAACAAAATTTCAATAAAAATATAAAACCGAAAAAATATATATATTTGCTTACCAAACATTGCAATTCTTTGCTTTTTAAAAATAGATCTATTTTAATTGAAATGCACTGCAGGACCCATCTATGCAGCCTTACCTTTGCACCTTCTTTGAAAGGAAGAGCAGCTCACCTGGCCACGCCCCCTTCCTTCCTCCCCATTGGTGCGGGATTCCCGGGACCCACATCCAATCACAGAGAAGGGATGGAATGACGTCATAGTGAGTCTTCTTGTAGGCGGCTGCTCCCTGATTGGTTCTGCGTTGAGGCTGGAAGCCAAGGGGCGGGGCTGCTGCTTTCCAAAACTGCGCAGGCGCAGAATGGTTCTTGTTGCTACTTGGACAGTGCCAGTATGTGTTTATTGTCTATGTAATTCTGCATTATTTTATGCATTACATAATTAGGCATAATTTATAGGATTACTTTTTTTAAAAAAAATGGATGATAATGCTTGCATTTTTTCCTCCCCAAAATGTATAAATCTAACTTTATTATTCTGTATACACACTCTTAACAAGATTGAGGTTATGTGTTTTTCTTGTGCATTTCCCTTCAAAGTAGTAATAATAGTAATAATAACACCTAAATAATAATACATAAGCTATAACAATAATATACATTGATAATTATAATAATGCATTAATATTACTGTGTGAATAAGAATCCATTATTATTATTATTATTATATTAAAATAATAATGCAAAAGTCAACATTGACTCTGAAATTCAACACCACCTGAGCTCTGCGAGTGCAGCTTTTTTCCGAATGAAGCAGAGAGTGCTTGAGGACCGGGACATCCATAGGGATACCAAGGTGCTTGTTTATAAAGCTATTGTCCTCCCAACCCTGCTATACACCTGCGAAACATGGACTGTCTACAGATGTCAACACTGAGACTGAAATACAACACCGCCTGAGCTCTGCGAGTGCAGCTTTTTTCCGAATGAAGCAGAGAGTGTTTGAGGACCGGGACATCCATAGGGATACCAAGGTGCTTGTTTATAAAGCTATTGTCCTCCCAACCCTGCTATACACCTGCAAGACATGGACTGTCTACAGATGTCACATGCAACTCTTGGAACAATTCCATCAGTATTGCCGCTGAAAAATCCTGCAAATCCTTTGGGAAGACAAGCGTACAAATGTCAGTGTGCTGGAAGAAGCAAATAGCACCAGCATTGAAGTGATGGTCCTCCACCATCAACTCCGCTGGACTGGCCATGTTGTCTGGATGCCCAACCACCCTCTCCCAAAGCAGTTGCTTTATTCAAGAGCTGAAAACAGAATGTTGGTGGGCAAGAAAAGAGATTGAAAGATGGGCTCAAAGCCAGCCTTTAAAACTCTGGCATAGATACTGAGAACTGTGAAGCCCTGGCCCTTGAGCGCTCCAGCAGGAGGTCAGCTGTGACCAGCAGTGCTGTAGAATCCGAAGAGGCACGAATGGAGGGCGAAAGAGAGAAACGTGCCAAGAGGAAGGCGCGTCAAGCCAACCCCGACCGGGACCGCCTTCCACCTGGAAACCAATGCCCTCACTGTGGTAGAAGATGCAGATCAAGAATAGGGCTCCACAGTCACCTACGGAAACACCAGAACACTGATCTTGGAAGACTATCCTACTCAGACAACGCCTAAGAAGAAGAAGAATGCATTAGCACTATGTAACAAAAGTTGAAAGTGATATTTCCTGGCTTGAAACTGATATTTCCTGTTTAATTGTGCAATACTGACATTGAAAGTAATTGTTCGACTCCAGAAGATTTGTTTTGGTGGCTGCCACAAACTAGGTTGGATTAGTTGAGGCTTGAGGAGATATTCATTGAAAAAATAGAGCAAAATGGGCTGCACAAGAACAAAGTTTGTGCAGTTTAATAAACTTTTTCCATGTTTCTACGATAAAACCAATTAGGAAATGACATTGATAACCCAGGAAAAAATTATGTTGCATTGTGTACACACTGGCCACTTGGAGTGCCTCTGGAGTTGCCGTAAGAAGGTCCCCCATTGTGCATGTGGCAGGGCTCAGACCACATTGTAGTCGGTGGTCTGTGGTTTGCTCTTCTCCACATTTGCATGTTGTGGACTCCACTTTGTGGTCTCATTTCTCAAAGTGGTGCCAGAGTGCAGCCTGTTCAGTGCCTTCGAAGTCATCCAGTCTTCTATGTGCCCAGGAAGGAGTCTGTCATCCGATCTCAGCCTCTGATTGAGGTTCCAAGTTTTAGCCTGCCACTTTTGGGCTCTTGCTTGCTCAGGTGTTCCTGCAAATATCTCAATAGATGTTAGGCAGCTGTTTCTTCATTTAAGGCGTTGGCGTGCTGACTGCTATCCGAACAGAGGATGGGCCGGAGATGTCTCTGCCTTGGTCCTTTCATTGTTGGCTGCTACTTCCCAGCAGATGTCAGGTGGTACAAAACCAGCTAAACAGTATAATTTCTCCAGCAGTGTAGGGCGTAGACTCCAGTGATAACGTGGCATATCTCATTAAGAGCCACATCCACAGCTTTAATGTGGTGAGATGTGTTCCACACTGGGCATGCGTATTCGGCAGCAGAGTAGCAAAGCACAAGGACAGATGTCTTCACTATGTCTGGGTGTGATCCCCAGGCTGTGCCAGTCAGCTTTCGTATGATATTGTTTCTAGCACCCACTTTTTGGTTGATAATCAAGCAGTGCTTCTTGTAGGTCAGGGCACAGTCCAGAGTGACTCCCAGATGTGTTGGTGAGCTGCAATGTTCCAGTGGGATTCCTTCCCAGGCCGTCCTCAGAGCTCGAGATGCTTGTCTGTTTTTAAGGTTGAAAACAACATACCTGCATTTTAGATGGATTAGGAATCAGCTGGTTTTCCCTGTAATAGGCAGTAAGAGCACCTAAAGCTTCAGATAGCTTCTGTTCATCCATTTCAAAGCTCCCAGCTTGAGCAATGATGGCACAATCATCAGCATAGATGAAACTCTCTGTCCTTTTTGTCAGTGGCTGATCATTTGTGTAAATGGAGCAAGCATGCTCTCCTGAGGCAGGCCATTCTTCTGTTTTCGTCGTGTGCTTCTCTGGCCCTGGAACTCAACAAAAAGGCTCCTGTTTTGTAGGAGATTTCCTATGAAGCAGGTGAGTTGGTAATCCTTTGTGACATTATACATTAATTACACATAAATGTGCATTTAAATACATACATACGTTATTATTACTACGAATAATAATGATAATATAATGTGCTCCCTTAACTAGAGGTTAAAGATTCCAATATGAAGAGAAAAATTGCAAAATTACAAAAGTAGCTGTGAGTGAGATCTGCTGTGACAAGAGAGAGAGAGACACTCCAAGGCAGCCGGGGATAGTGTTTCCATCTTTTTATTATTATCGCCGTATTATTAGGTGCCCCCTCTATGACTAATCGCCTTCCTCCAGTGTCTCTGGCCCAAGGGCTGTGGCACAGTGGGATTCGCAGCCTGCTCTAGTTTCATGCGCTGCGCATCAGGGGCTGGCGCTCCTCCTCGGCCAGGTCTTCATTGCCAGGCGCAATCTCATAAACGACACAGAGGGAAGAATAGAGGCAGCCTGCGAAGGAGACCACGCTGGCGAAGTACATGACCCCGTTGGCGCTGCCCACCGCCGCCGTCAAGGGCCCCATCACTACAGAGACCAGGATCTGGGCCAAGAAGTACTGGCAGCTCAGGAGGGAGATGTCCACCCCCATGCCTCGCTTGGGGGCCCCTTCACTTGAACCAGCAAACTGTCAGGGGGAAAAGGAAGCAAGATATCATTATATACATATATACATACACAAAAACCAAGTATGAGCAAACCCAGGCTCATGGCCTGTATGCGGCCCCTTGGGCTCTTTTCTTTCCTTCCCTCTCTCCCTTTCTCCTTCCTTCCTTCCTTCCTTCCTTCCTTCCTTCCTTCCTTCCTTCCTTCCATCCTTCTTTCCTTCTCTTTTGTCTTTCCTTCCTTTTCTCTTTCCTCCTTCCCTTCTTTCCCTCCCTCCCCCTTTCTCACTCACTCCCTCCATTCCTTTCCACCCTTTCATCCTCCCTTCTCTCTTCCTTTCCTCCTTCCCTTCCTTCCTTCCCTTCCCTTCCACCCTTTCATCCTTCCTTCCTTTGCTCTCTCCTTCTTTCTCCTTCCCTTCCACCTTTCCTCCTCTCTTCCCTTCCTCCTTCCTTTTCTTCCTTCCTTCCTTCCGTCCCTTCCCTTCCATTCCGCTCTTTCGTCCTTCCTTCCTTCCCTCTCTCCCTCTTTCTCCTTCCCTTCTTTCCCTTTTGTCTTCCCTTCTCTTTTCCTCCTTCCCTTCCTTCCCTCTCTCCCTCTTTCTCCCTCCATTCCCTTCCACCCTTTCATCCTTTCTTCTGTCCCTCACTTCCTTCCTTCCCTTCTTTCCTTCCATCCTTCCCTTCCACCCTTTCATCCTTCCTTCTCTCTTCCTTTCCTCCTTCCCTTCCTTCCTTCCTTCACTCTCTCCCTCTTTCTCCTTCCCTTCCACCCTTCCTTCTCTCTTCCCTTCCTCCTTCCCTTCCTTCCTTCCCTTCCCTTCCACCCTTTCTCCTTCCTTCTTTCCTTTTTTATCCTTCCTTCTTCTCTTTTTCCACCTTCCCTTCCTTCCCTCCCACCCTCTTTCTCCCTCCCTCCATTCCCTTCCACCCTTTCGTCCTTCCTTCTCTCTTCCCTTCCTCCATCACTTCCTTCCTTCCCTTCTTCCCTTCCTTCCATCCTTCCCTTCCACCTTTTCGTCCTCCCTTCCTTGCCTCATTCCTCCTCCCCGCCTTTTCTCTTTCAAGAAGATGTTGATATAAGTGAAGGATGGATGAGTGGATGGGGGAGGGGGGGTGTCAAGATCTGAGGAATCTATATAAATAAAAATATAATGTTCATTTGTGAGGTTAGCATAATTCAAAAACCACCGGAAGAATTGACACTAAATTTGAACACAAGACACCTATCAGGCCAACAAGTGACCATCACTCATAAAAACACTGAAAAACACATCAGAAGAGACTGTAAAAGCCAACAAAAAAAAATACATTACAATGCACGTGCAAACCCATATATATATATATATATATATATATATATATATATATATATATATATAAATTTGTTAGGGGCATCCAACGAGGAAACAAAACTCAAAAATCCCCCAACGAAACTTAACCAAAATTCCCATGCCCATAACACAACCCACAAGGTACAAACATATCTACTCAAAATGAAAAACAACACAACAACACACTCACAAAACGACACAACAACACTCAAAAATCCCCCAACGAAACTTAACCAAAATTCCCATGCCCATAACACAACCCACAAGGTACAAACATATCTACTCAAAATGAAAAACAACACAACAACAACACTCACAAAACGGCAAAACAACAAAACTCAAAAATCCCCCAACGAAACTTAACCAAAATTCCCATGCCCATAACACAACCCACAAGGTACAAACATATCTACGCAAAATGAAAAACAACACAACAACACCCTCACAAAACGGCAAAACAACAAAACTCAAAAATCCCCCAACGAAACTTAACCAAAATTCCCATGCTCATAACACAACCCACAAGGTACAAACATATCTACTCAAAATGAAAAACAACACAACAACACACTCACAAAACGGCAAAACAACAAAACTCAAAAATCCCCCAACGAAACTTAACCAAAATTCCCATGCCCATAACACAACCCACAAGGTACAAACATCTACTCAAAATGAAAAACAACACAACAACACACTCACAAAACGGCAAAAGGATAAAACTAAAAAAAAACAACGAAACTTAACCAAAATTCCCATGCTCATAACACAACCCACAAGGTACAAGCATATTACTCAAAATGAAAAACAACACAACAACACACTCAAAACGGCAAAAAAACAAAACTCAAAAAAAACCCAACGAAACTTAACCAAAATTCCCATGCCCATAACACAACCCACAAGGTACAAACGTATCTACTCAAAATGAAAAACAACACAACAACACACTCACAAAATGGCAAAACAACTGAGCATGCGCATTGGCGCCCAGCCGCAAGTTCCCTGGCGCGCGCACATGCGCTTCCGGCCAACGTTCCCTCTGCGGAAACCATGCCCACTCCAATCCCCACCGCGCCGCTTCCCGCACACACACACACCCCTGCCGCACACACACACACAACCCCACACTCCATCACTCCCCCCGCCGCACACACACACACGCAACCCCACTCCCCCCACCGCCGCACACACACACGCAACCCCACGCTCCATCACTCCCCCGCCGCCGCACTCACACACGCAACCCCACTCCCCCTGCCGCCGCACACACACACGCAACCCCACATTCCATCACTTCCCCCGCTGCCGCACGCACACACGCAACCCCACTCCCCCCGCCGCTGCACACACACACGCAACCCCACGCTCCATCACTCCCCCCACCGCCGCACGCACACACGCAACCCCACTCCCCCCGCCGCCGCACACACACACACAACCCCCCGCTCCATCACTCCCCCCCTGCCGCCGCACACACACACGCAACCCCACGCTCCATCACTCCCCCCGCCGCTGCACACACACACGCAACCCCACTCCCCCCGCCGCCGCACACACACACACAACCCCCCGCTCCATCACTCCCCCCCCCGCCGCCGCACACACACACGCAACCCCACGCTCCATCACTTCCCCCGCCGCCGCACACACACACGCAACACCATGCTCCATCACTCCCCTGCCCCAATCTTACCTCCTTTTACTTCACGCCACCTCCAAACCCCACCCTGCCCCTTCCTGCCCTGTCAAAATCTAGGAAAGACAGGAAGGAAGGAAAGAAGGAAGAAAGAGAAAGGGAGGTAAAGAAAAAGGGGGAAGGAAGGAAAGTTAGAGAAAGAAGGAAGAAGAAAAGGAAAGAAAAGGAAAGATGGAAGGAAAGAAAAGAGAGACAGCAGAAAAGAAAGAAAAAGGGGGAAGGAAGGAAAGAGATAGAGAAAGAAGAGGAGAAGGAAAGATGGGAGGGAAGGAAGGAAGGAAGGAGGGAAAGAAGGAGAGAAAGAGGGAAGATTGGCCACAGCAACACGTGGCGGGTAAAGGTTGTTATTTCTATTATTATTATTATTATGCTATTGTTCCTATGAGACCCTGGAGGAATGGGAGAGGTGTCAGGTCCCAGAGGCAATGCATTGCATTATTGTTATTGTTATGATGGTGGTAAAATAAAAGGAAATAAAAAGTGAAAGATGGAAGCAAACAGGGAGGGAAGAAAGACAAAGGAAGAAAGGGGGAGGGAATGAAGGAAAGAGAGATGGATGAAACCAAGTAGTGAAAGAAAGAAAGAGGTAGAGAAGGAAGAAAGGAGAGAAAGGGGGAGGAAAAGGGGGAAGGAATAGGTAGGTACCTCTCTTTCATAATAGTCCAGATATCTACCTCAACTTTGATAAGTTTTACTATAGGCCACAGCAACGCGTGGCAGGGCACAGCTAGTATATATATATATATATATATATATATATATATATATATGCAAACAGACATATATACACATAGGTAAAGGTAAAGGTTTTTCCCACATTAAGTCCAGTTGTGTCCGACTCTGGGGGTTGGTGCTTATTTCCATATGTGTATATACACATATACACAAATATATACATACACACAAAACACATATACACAGACTGGGCCACAGCAACGCTAGTATCTAATATAAGACAAAGATAGATAGGGCCAACGTGTGGGAAGTTTTGATAGACAGATAGATGATAATTGGGATTCACATCTGAGGAATTTCTAATATAAGAGAAAGGTAGACAGATAAATACATAGATAGATGATTGAAAGGGCCAATGTGTCAGGGATCTTCAATATGAGAGAGATGATACGGTCAAAGTGCAAGGAAATGTTGATATAAGAGAAGGATCGATTGAGCGATAGAGTGATCAATGATAAATAGGGACAAAGTGTTTTCTAATCAAATAGAATGATAGATAGATAGATAGATAGATAGATAGATAGATAGATAGATAGATAGATAGACAAGCAGACAAACAGATAGATCAACAGATAGAAGAGACATAGGTCCAAAGCATGAGAAATTTTTTGATACCGTACCTTTCTGTTCTGGTAGTAGTCACACAGCAGGGAATAGGGAAGCGTGCAGAGCGTGGAAAACAAAATGCCGTATGTCACACAGAGTGATAAAATGACATAAATATTCCTGGACAGGGTTGCCAGGCCAGTGCCAAGTCCAAAAACAAGATAGGCTATAAAATAAAGCGTGCGGATGCTGAAGTACTCCTCCAGTTTTTCCAACGAGGCTGTGAAGAAGAACAAACAGAGTGAGCATGAGTGAGGAAACTAAGAGTCAGACAAATACATTTTATTGCCAGTGTATTGCAGATTAATAGAAGTGCTTCAGACCAGAAATATTTGGGATTTTTACATATCTGGATTTGCATATTTGGACATCACGAGGTATCTTGGAAATGGGACCCAAATCTCAAAACAAAATTCTGATTCAAATATGGGATTTTAATGCCTTATTCTATGTTTCAGTCATGTGATATTGTTTCTTTTATTGCCAGTGTGCTGTCATGCGCTGGGCCTGTGAAAGTGTCTGTAGACAGGATGTGTTTTCTGAATGCCCAACAGGATACCGGGGGTGCCTCGGCTGAGAGGCCTTTCGGATTTCCCCACACAAAGTTCTTTTAAAGACTTAGAAAGTTCAACAAAGTTTTTATTGTTGCTTAAATCTTCAATAAATCAAACAAATACTTCAAGGCTTTGAATCAACTGGTGGCTTGCTTAAATCTTGTCCACAAAGGAGAGGCAACTTTCTTCATAAACTGTTTCTTCCTTCTACAAGGGAAATCCTTGACCCCTCCCTGGGCAATCTGACTTAAGTTCTGCTGGCGTGGGCCCCTACACCCAGTCCAAATTGCTTTATGGCTGCCGCAAGTGGTCCTTACCAAACAGAATCCTTTCGTAGATTTCCAAGAAGAAAGAAGGTTTCAATTCCAGCAAAGGCTGACTGTAAAACCGTGGAGCTGTATTTCTCCAGCAAAGAGCTGGCTGTAGAGTTGTGGAACTAAATTCCCCAACAAAGGCTATGCTGTAGTTCTCTGTAGAACTGTAGGACTGGATCCCCCCAGCAAAGCTGTAAAGCTGTGGGACTGGATCCCCCCAGCAAAAGCTGTAAAAGACAAAGCTTTCTACAGGTGGAACCAATTCACGTCCTGTATGAAAGGCTTCTCTGTGTGAACTGAACTAGAGGTCCCCTTTTTCCCTCCTAAACCCAGAAAAAGGGGTGGAACTAAAGAACCTAATGATAATTGATGGGTCATTGGCCCTATGATTGCAAACCAGGGGAAGCCACCTTATTGCAAAATGCATGGAACTTTGGAATACATTCAAACACTCAAAGAAAGAAAAAGAAGTTGGAGCTCCTGGTACAGCCGTACCAGAACAGCCAGTAATTGACCAATATATTTCTACCTACCTACCTACCTGTCTGTCTGTCTGTCCATCCATCCATCCATCTTTCTATCCATATGACTATCTGTCCATCTACCCATCCATCCATCCATCTATCCATCCATCTGTAAATCTATTCATCATCTATCCAGCTACCCATCCATCCATCCTTTCATCTGTCTGTCCACCTATCCACCCATCTATCAATCAACTCATCTATCTATCTATCTATCTATCTATCTATCTATCATGTGTCTGTCTGTCCATCTACCCATCCATCTATCAATCTATTCTTCATCTATCCATCTACCTATCTATCCATCTGTCCATCCATCCATACTTTCATCTGTCCATCTACTCATCCATCTATTCATCTGTCCATCCATCTATCCACCCATCCACCCATCTATCCATCTATCCATTCATGTACTATCTATCTATCTATCTATCTATCTATCTATGTGCCTGTCTGTCCATCTACTCAACCATTCATCTATCTATCCATCTGTCCATCTATTCATCATCTATCCATCTACCCATCCATCCATCTGGCCATCTATTCACCAACCCATTCATCATCCATCTATCTGTCCATCTATCCATTTATCCATCTATCTCCATCCATCTGTTCATCTGTCAATCTATCTATTTACCTACCCACCCACCCACCCATCCATCCATATCGGTCAATGACGAACAATAAAAGAAACAATATAACCTCACTAAAATATAGAGTTCGTGTGTGTGTGTGTGTGTGTGTGTGTGTGTATGTGTGTGTGTGTATATATATATATATATATATATATATATATATATATATATATATATATATATACCTTGGTCAAATAAGAAATACTGTGTGTATGTGCAGTTTTGCCTCACTAAAGGTACATCTACACTGTAGAATAAGGATGTGAATGGATCCGTTTTTCCGTTTTTCAAAATTGACTCTTGGGAGGATATGTGGGCAGATGGATGAGTAGATGGTTAGAGGGATAGAGTAAGGCATTAAAATATTTGAATCAGAAGTTTGCCTTTTTGGGATTTCCTTTTTTAAAGAATCCATCAGCGCAGGATCTGTGGATACAGAGGGCCGACTGTATACTGCTGGCTATTGTCCAAGTGACCTAAACTCCTCACAATTATCATATCATACAAGCATCACCATCACTGCTTTGGAGAAGATGCAAATGCAATGAGTCCTTAGTATCCACTGTGGTTTAGTTCTAGGATCCTACATGGATACTCAAATCCATGGATGCTCAAGTCCTATTGTTTACAATGTCAGAGTACAATGAGTTCCATATATAATTTGCTTTTGGGGATATTTTGGAAATACATTCAAGATATCAATGTGTTCCCCTTCCGTGGATATGGAGGCATGGATACCTGAGTAGAGCGCTGCACTGAAGGCGTAGATGCACATTCCCCAGCAGCCCATGGTCACCCCACTGTTGTACTTCTGGTATTCCTCCGAATCGTGGGGAGCCTTTGGGTCGCCTTGGAAGACCACTTCTCCCATGAAGTCCGTGTAGAACAGAAGCATTCCTTCGAAGGAGAGCCAACCTGGGTCAAGGCGGACCAGGAGAGAGAGAGAGAGAGGCATCGGGGTTCAGTACAGTGCGATCATTGGTGAAGGTGAGGGCCCCATCTCAGGTGGAGCTTCAGGTCCCATTCAGTGACTGCTCCACTCTGTGGGGTCAATGCACACATAAACAAGTTTACCTAGGAAGTGGTTGATGCAGAGGTTGCGCAGGGCGGTGGGCATGTGGCAAATGGTGGAGCAAAGGACCTTCATGGACAGCGGCTGCTCCGAGATTTCGCTGGAGCTGTTCAGTTCACTCTCGTACTTCATCCCGTTCAGCAAAATGTTGGCAACCTGCAACGACAACAGAAATTAAGAATGGATCAGCGAATCAGCAGAGACAAAATAGGACTGTGTGATCATGGTCGAGCAAATCTGTGGATGCAGAACCCATAGATACAGAGGGTGGATTGTAATTGCTGTATTTGGTATGTTGTTATGCATTAGCACTAAAGACTAACACTGTAATCAATACTCAATAGTGTAATTACTGATGTGATGTAACACTTTAGCACTAAATACTAATACCGTAAATTAATACTCAATACTATAATTACTGACATGATGTAACGCATTAGCACTAAATACTAATACAGTAATTAATACTTAACACTGTAATTATTGCTGCAGAATAACACACTAGCACTAAATACTAATACTGTAGTTAATACTCAATACTGTAATTACTGACGTCATGTAATACATTAGCACTAAATACTAATACTGTAATTAATACTTAACACTGTAATTATTGCTGCAGAATAACACACTAGCACTAAATACTAATACTGTAGTTAATACTCAATACTGTAATTACTGACGTCATGTAATACATTAGCACTAAATACTAATACAGTAATTAATACTTAACACTGTAATTATTGCTGCAGAATAACACACTAGCACTAAATACTAATACTGTAGTTAATACTCAATACTGTAATTACTGACGTCATGTAATACATTAGCACTAAATACTAATACTGTAATTAATACTTAACACTGTAATTATTGCTGCAGAGTAACTCATTAGCACTAAATACTAATACTGTAGTTAATAGTACTGTAATTACTGACGTCATATAACACATTAGCACTAAATAGTAATACTGTAATTAATACTCAATACTGTAATTACTGACGTCATGTAACACACTAGCAGTAAATACTAATACTGTAGTTAGTCCGCAATACTGTAATTACTGACGTCTTGTAACACATTAGCACTAAAGATAATACTGTAATTAATACTCAACATAGTAATTACTCATGTGATGTAACACATTAGCACTAAATACTAATACTGTAATTAATACTCAATACTGTGATTATTGGTGCAGAGTAACACATTAGCACTAAATACTAATACTGTAGTTAGTACTCAATACTCTAATTACTGATGTCATGTAACACATTAGCACTAAAAACTAATACTGTAGTTAATACTCAATACTGTAATTATTGCTGCAGAGTAACACATTAGCACTAAATACTAATACTGTAGTTAATACTCAGTACTATAATTACTGACGTCATGTAACACATTAGCACTAGATACTAATACTTAAATATTAATACTTAACACTGTAGTTATTGGTGCAAAAGCCCACCTCCTACTGTGATTGGTTGGCCTTTCAGCCTAGAGGAGGGCTGCTTCTGAGACTCCAAGTGAGGAGGGGAGAGCAGGTATGCTCAGCGCATGGCAGTGTGGTGTGCATGTGCAGGCAAGGGAGAGCATGTCAGGTTGGAGAGAAGCTCGGGTCAGTGAATCCCTTCAAAGCATGAGGGGTCTCTGTTTGGGAAATCTAGCCCAATTCTATCATTGGTGGGGTTCAGAATGCTCTTTGATTGTAGGTGAACTATAAATCCGAGCAACTACAACTCCCAAATGTCAAGTTCTGTTTTCCACAAACTCCACCAGAGTATTCGCATATTGAGTATTCGTACCAAGTTTGGTCCAGATCCATCATTGTTTGAATCCACAGTCTTCTCTGGATGTAGGTGAACTACAACTCCAAAACTCATGGCCAGTGCCCACCAAACCCTTCCAGTATTTTCTGTTGGTAATAGGAGTTCTGTGTGCCATGTTTGGTTCAATTCCATCACTGGTGGAGTTCAGAATGCTCTTTGATTGTAGGTGAACTATAAAGGGTTAAAGGAGAGGAAGTGGGCAGCTCATGCAAATTCCATACCAATGGAGAGATACACTGGGATGTCTGTGGTGGAGGAAACACATATAATATAGTTTGAAATTGTCTCTTCACTTGGGTGGTGGGCAGTATTGTGTAGGTTAACTATAAATCCCAGCAACTACAATTTCCAAATGACAAAATCAATCGACCCCCAACCCCACCAATATTCAAATTTAGCCGTATCAGGTATTTTTGCCAATTTTGGTCCAGTGAATGAAAATACATCTTGCATATCTGATATTTACATGATGATTCACAACAGTAGCAAAGTTACAGCTATGAAGTAGCTACGAAAATAATGTTATGGTTGGGGATCACCACAACATGAGGAACAAGACTCCTGACCTCACGATCGTGTCAAAAAAACAAAGTATGGATCGTTGATGTTTCAATCCCAGGCGACAGCAGGATTGAAGAGAAACAACTGGAAAAGCTGACACGATACGAGGATTTAAAGATTGAACTGTAAAGACTCTGGCACAAACCAGTCAAGGTGGTCCCAGTAGTGATCAGCACACTGGGTGCAGTGCCTAAAGACCTTGGCCTGCACTTAAACACAATCGGCGTTGACAAAACTACCATCTGCCAGCTGCAGAAGGCCACCTTACTGGGATCTGCACGCATCATTCGCCAATACATCACACAGTCCTAGACACTTGGGAAGTGTCCGACGTGTGATCCAATTCAACACCCAGCAGAGTGTCTGCTGTGGACTCATCTCGTTGTGTTTCAAATAATAATAATAATAATAATAATAATAATAATAATAATTTATTTTAAGGCCGCCGTATCTCCCCAAGCACTTCTTTCTTTGGGTACATCTATAAGGTGGATGCACCTTGGCACCACTTTGCCACTATGCCACTATGCAATGCTATGGAGTCCTGGGAGTTGTAGTTCAGCAACAGACTTCTCTGGGTACATCTACACTATAGGGTGGATGCACCTTGGCACCACTTTGCCACTATGCCACTATGCAATGCTATGGAGTCCTGGGAGTTGTAGTTCAGCAACAGACTTCTCTGGGTACATCTACACTATAGGGTGGATGCACCTTGGCACCACTTTGCCACTATGCCACTATGCAATGCTATGGAGTCCTGGGAGTTGTAGTTCAGCAACAGACTTCTCTGGGTACATCTACACTATAGGGTGGATGCACCTTGGCACCACTTTGCCACTATGCCACTATGCAATGCTATGGAGTCCTGGGAGTTGTAGTTCAGCAACAGACTTCTCTGGGTACATCTACACTATAGGGTGGATGCACCTTGGCACCACTTTGCCACTATGCCACTATGCAATGCTATGGAGTCCTGGGAGTTGTAGTTCAGCAACAGACTTCTCTGGGTACATCTACACTATAGGGTGGATGCACCTTGGCACCACTTTGCCACTATGCCACTATGCAATGCTATGGAGTCCTGGGAGTTGTAATTCAGCAACAGACTTCTCTGGGTACATCTACACTATAGGGTGGATGCACTTTGGCACCACTTTGGGGGCCGTGGTTCAAGGGAGTTGGAACATGGCACTCCTTTCTTTGAGCACATCTCTGTTGTAGATTGAAGGTGATCTGGTGCCACGGCAAGATTATGGGGTCATGAGAGTTGTAGTTCGACAAGGCCCTTAGGCATTCTCTGGGCGCACCAACCGTTTGGGACCAAGCATGTATCTACCATGAAGGATGGTTGCATATCAGATATTTACATTAGCAAAATTACAGTTGTGAAGTAGCAACAAAAATAATTTTGTTTGGGGAGGGCACCACAACATGAGGAACTGTATTAAAGGGTCGCAGCATTGAGAGACACTGGTCTACGCTGACCATATAATGTTGTTTTGAATTGCAACCCATAGCAATGTAGGTGGGACTTCAGTCTCTCCAGCTCACCTGCTGACTAAAGGTGACGTTCCTCCTCCGGCCACTCTCTGGAAGGTTCCCTGTGACAATATCCGGGATGGCTAAAGTCTGAGGTCTTTTCAGAATCCCCGAAGCACGGGGCTTCATGGCACCCAGGGATCCCACCTGCAAGCCCTCCTCGTCCATCCCGGGCGTCCCAAAATTCTCCCTTGCTTCGGAGGCAGCGGTCTCATGACAATAGAAGCCTTCTGGGGCTCTGGGGAAGCTGACGCTGATGGCTTGCCGAGGCAAGCTGGCTGGCAAGGCGGCTAAGTACCCATCGTGCCCGCTGGTGAAGCAGTCTATCAGCACGCTATCGATATTGGAAGTCCCAAACGAGGAGGCAAAGTCGCTGAGCCCTGTCAGAGAGTTGTCCCGGCTGATGAAGCTGCCGTATTTGGGGGTGAGCGGGCTCAGCGGGGAAATGGGGCTGGTGAAGCTGGCGTACAAGCGGACCGGGTTTTGGGAGGCCAGGTTCTCGCTCGCGCAGTCCTCAAAGAGCAGGGGCGGAGAGGGCGGGAGAGGCAAGCTGGGGCTCTTCATCTCTTTCTTCTTCTTGCTGAAGGACGGCAAGGCTCGCTCGGGGATGCTGACCAGCGTTAGGACGGTGGCGGTCATCAACGTGATGGAAGTGAAGATATAGATGACGCGGAGCTGGCCACCGGCCGCCTTCCCGAAACTGGTCCGGTCCCAGTTGATTCCCCCAACCACGTAGCCAAATCCGCCCCCGAGACCTATCAAGGGAAGGAGAAAATTCACTTACTTACTGTATATACTCGAGTATAAGCCAACCTGTATATTCGCCGAGACAGCTAATTTTACCACAGAAAACCGGGAAAACGTATTGACTCAAGTATAAGTCGAGGGTGAGAAATGCAGCATCTACTGGTAAATTTCAAAATAAAAATAGGTACCAATAAAATTATCTCAATTGAGGCATTCATAGGTTAAATGTTTTTGAATATTTACATAAAACTGTAGTTTACAATAAGGCTGTCTAACTCTGATTAATCTATTATTCTAACCTTCTTCAATGTAAATATGCTTACGTATCCTTCCAATAATAATAAAGACAGTAAAATAATAAATAGAAGAAGAAGGAGAAGAAGAGGAGGAGGAGTAAAATAATGGAAATGTAATAATAACAATAATAGAGTAAAATAATAAATGTAATAATAATACATAGAGTAAAATAATAATAATAATAATAATAATAATAATAATAATAATACACACAATCCTAGATGCTTGGGAAGTGTTCAACTTGTAATTTTTTGATACGAAATCCAGCATATAGTTCTCGTTTGCTGTGACATACTGTGCTTTTGTGTCAGTAAAATAATAATAATAATAATAATAATAATAATAATAATAAATCCTTAAATTTTTAAAGATCGAACTGCAAAGACCCTGGCACAAGCCCGTCAATGTGGTCCTAGTGGTGATCGGCACACTGGATGCAATGCCTAAAGACCTTGGCCTGCACTTAAACACAATCAGCGCTGACAAAATCACCATCTGTCAGCTGCAAAAGGCCACCCTGCTCAGATCTGCACACATTATTCACATTATACATCACACAGTCCTATACACTTGGGAAGTATCCAACATGTGATCAAATACAAAAGCCAACAGAGCTATCTTGTTTGTTCTGTACCAATCTTGTTGTGTATATTACAATATAATGGTATAGTGCAATATAGTAATATATAATACTGATATTGTACTATGCTAATAATATAATATATTGTATGAAAATATTTCTTGTAAGCTGCTCTGAGTCCCCTTCGGGGTGAGAAGGGCGGCATATAAATGGTGTAAATAAATAAATATCTAATAATAATAATAATAATAATGTATCTTTGTGATACTTCCCCCACTGTGTGTAAAACATCCAAAGAGAAAAGACATCTTCCATACCCGAAACTCACCGGCTAGCAATGCGTGAATATTCAAACCCCGGTCCTGATCTGCCGGGCTGCAGACGTCCATCATATAAGCGTGGCTGGGATTATCTGCCGAATCGGCGCAGAAGTCCATGAGGATGACTCCGCAGATGGTGAGCACAATCCCCCACTTGTGGTTGCTCGCAGTGTCGGTCAAGGCGAGGCCAATGTCCCGGCCATTCAGCATGAAGGTCAGCCCGGCCAGTGCTCCTAAAGGTCCGAACAGCACAGAAATATGACTGTTAATCTGAGTTAATGCCGCCAAAATGACAACCGGGAGTGCTTTTTCCTGAGCTAAGGCCCACAGTCTCCTGTGGGGTTAGGTTTAGCACAGCGGGTTAAATCACCAGCTGCAGAAAATCTTGCCGATCATAAGGTTGGCAGTTCAAGTCTAGTTGGGGTGAGCTCCAATTGTCAGTCCCAGCTTCTGCTTACCTAGTAATTCCAAAACAGCAATGTGATTAGATAAATAGGTACTGCTTCAAGTGGGGAGGTAATAAAAGGCATATGCCCATGAGAACATGCTAGTGATTCAACCAGGAGGACATCTAAGGTCAATAAAACTCCTTGACATGAAAGATGGAGTGACAGCACCTCCCTGTGGCTGGAGTTGAGCACAGCAACCAGATGGACAAAGATGGGAAGCCTTTACCTCTGTTTATGTATTGTCTGTTCTTGTTAATTGTATAACAGCATCGAATGCTTGCCATGTATGTGTTCTGTAATCCACCCCGAGTCCCCTTAGGGAGATAGAGCGGAATATAAATAAACTGTGCTGTCACACGCTGGGCCTGAAATAATATCTGTTTACAGGTCGTGCTCTCTGTATGCCCAACGGGACACCAGGGTGCCTCAGCTGAAGGGCCCTTTAGATTTCCCAACACAAAGTTCTATTGAGGCTCGAGACAAATTCTACAAAGTTCTTTATATGGGCTTAAATCTTCAAACAAATGAATTAAACACTTTATAACCTTGGAAAACCGGTAGCTTCTTCAATCTGCCAACAAGGGGCAGGCAACTGGTGGTAAACAGTTCTTTTCTTCCTTAGGGAAATCCTTTGACCCCTCCTTGGGCAATCTTTCTCTACCTTGCTGGCGTGAGGCCCCTACTCCCAGCTCCAAGATGCTTTATGGATAGCCCAAGTGGTCCCTTACCAAACAAGGTTCCTGTAGATTTGCCAAGCTGAAAGGTGTCCTTTAGTTTCTCCACAAAGGCTGTAGGTACTATTTCTTTACTCCCCAACAGAGCTGTGAATCTATTTCTTTAACCCACAGCAAAAGCTGTGGAACTGTCCTGTTGCTCCCACCTGTCCCACCTTTCCTCCCCCCCCCCCCCAGCAGAGCTGTGAGAAATGAAGCCTTTGTGCAGGTGGGAGAAAGAGACCCCCACGTCCTGCTGTTAGGCTCCAAAACAGTGAGACTGAACAAAGTCCTCCTTTCCCTCCAAAACCCTGGGGAAAGGGGCGGGTCTAAAAATTCTAACGATGATTGCCAAGTTGTTGGCCCTATGATTGCAACCTGAGGGAAGCTACGTTATTGCAAAATGCATGGCTTAAATAGATTCATGCAAACTAGCAGTGCAAGAAAAAGAATCAAATCTCCTGACATTGCCGTGCCAGCACATAAAGTATATCATTATTATTGTAATATTTCCTTTCAGGCCATAGAATCTTGGGAAGAATGTTGCATTGAAAATGGGCTCAGCTTGTTTCCTGATGCTTTGGAGATCAGGACACAACGGAGCTATGGATTCAAATGCCATCTAAACTTCAGGAAAAGCAAAAACTTGAATAGTTTTTCTCTGGGGAGGGAAACACATTGAACTTCTCATTTTTTGGAAGCCACCATAGGGGGAAAGCGGCATATATAAACGAAATAGACATAAGGGGAAAACTAAACCTGCCACTACCGATGGCGAGGACTAAGATGAACGGTCTCCTCCGGCCCAAAGGTGAGGTGCATCGGTCACTCCAGGCGCCCAGCAAAGGTTGCAGCAAGAAACCTGAAAAGAGAGGAAAGAGTGCAATTATTTGGGGGTGTCCTTGCTGTGATTGCATTACGGGTACAATGCCGAAATATCCCATACAGAGCAAATGGATAAAAGAATAGTCTGCTAAAGGGGTTAAATTTGCTACGTCCATCAGATCTGAACCCGTTTTGGACGGACCTGGATATTATAGACCAGTCGGTGATCTGTGGACCACTAGTGAAAGTATGATCCACTGCCTCACCATTACTACACTGTTGCCTCAAAACCACGCGGCAACAGGAGCAATAGGTCTCGCAAGACCCTCTTACAGTGCCGAGGCAACGGGGACATCAGAAGGGGAGAGGTTGACTACCCACGAAAGATTACTACTACCACATCAGCTCTAGATTATTAAATATGGTTTTCTGTGGGTGAGCAGATGGCAACTACTGGGTGGCATATGTTTTGTATCAGAAACTAGAGCTGATGTAGTCTATCCAAGGCTATTTTCTGAATCAGCACCCCAAATAAACAATTTGTAACTCTTTTGGTACTCATGTTGGAGAGGGGTCCCTGGCCAAAGTGGTGCCTGTCCAAACTGGTCCCTCTCCAAACTGGTCCCTCTCCAAAGTGGTCCCTCTCCAAAGTGGTGCCTAGCCAAAGTGGTGCCTGTCCAAACTGGTCCCTCTCCAAAGTGGTCCCTGGCCAAAGTGGTCCCTGGCTAAAGTGGTCCCTGGCTGAAGTGGTCCCTGGTCAAAGTGGTCCCTGGACAAAGTGGTCCCTGGCAAAAGTGGCCCCTGGACAAAGTGGTCCCTGGTCAAAGTGGTCCCTGGACAAAGTGGTCTCTGGTCAAAGTGGTCCCTGGCCAAAGTGGTCCCTGGACAAAGTGGTCCCTGGTCAAAGTGGTACCTGGTCAAAGTGGTCCCTGGACAAAGTGGTCCCTGGTCAAAGTGGTCCTTTGCCAAAATGGTCCCTGGTCAAAGTAGTCCCTGGTCAAAGTAGTCCCTGGCCAAATGATCCCTGGTGGTCCCTGGTCAAAGTGGTCCCTGGTCAAAGTGGTCCCTTGTCAAAGTGGTCACTGGTCAAGTTTTTTTTTTGTCATGTCAGGAACGACTTGAGAAACTGCAAGTCGCTTCTGTTGAGAGAATTGGCTGTCTGCAAGGGCTTTGCCCAGGGGACGCCTGGATGATTTTTGGTGTTTTTATCATCCTTGTGGGAGGCCTCTCTCATGTCCCCGCATGAGGAGCTGGAGCTGATAGAGGGAGCTCATCCACTTCTCCCCGGATTTGAACCTGCAACCTGTCGGTCTTCAGTCCTGCTGGCACAGGGGTCTAACCCACCACGTCACCGGGGGCTCCTACTGGTCAAGTGGTCCCTGGGAACCACTGATCTAACCAATTAGAAGCTTTGTCTGCTGATGGACCAAAAACCAGATACTATAAATATCATGTCAAAACTTGTAATTATTATAAGGCTGGCCTTTTGAGAAACAATATAAATAAAAGCTGTTGCGTGATTTCCTGCTCCGCTGTGAATTACGGTATTTCTTCAATTTTAAGATGCACTTTTCCCTCCCATATAAACATCTATTAAAACGGGTTACATCGCAGAATCGTGGGACATCTTATGTAATATTTTGACAGTGGTGACATCAAATCAAAACATTATTACAGTCCAAAGACCCATTTGGTTCAACGGCAAAAGGTGCACAACCTTTTACAACTCAACAAACCAGAAACAAATTAATAAACTGATAAAACGAATTAAACGCAGGATGGCGTGCAATACTAACAAGGGTAAGGGCATTGCAAATAGATACAGGACCAGTTTTAGCCTGAGTCTAATACAGGAAGTTGTCTTATCCCGCTACCTTGGAGAGAAACTTGGCAACAGTCAAGGTCATGGGGGGAAATGTAACCTAGTAAACTGCAATGAGTTAAATTGCTGAGCGGCTGAACTTGCTGACTAAAAGGTCAGCAGTTTGAATTCGAGTAGAGTTCCCGTTGTTAGCCCCAGCTTCTGCCAACCTGGCAGTTTGAAAACATGCAAGTGTGAGTAGATCAATAGGTTCCGCCCTGATGGGAAGATAATGGCACTCCATGCAGTCATGCTGGCCACAGGACCTTGGAGGTGTATACGGCCAATGCCAGCTCTTCAGAAGTGGGCTAATAATAGTAGCCGAGCCTACTTACAAAAACTGCAGGACAATATTCAACATCCTGGTTATTGCGTAGGCAAAGTCTTACATTGTCTGGGAGTCCTGCAAATCCATCTCAAATCAATTTGGATGGGAACTCATTGCACCTTGCCTTGGAGAATAGGAAGCAATATTTGGCCACGGTCAAGTACTTAAGATAATTTGCTTCATGGTGTATACTCAGGGCCCTTGGGGAACAAGAGGCATATGAGCAAGAGTGCAGCTCACAGAAGGCAATGTCCCACAATCTTTGTTTGATGGTTTTAAGTGCCATGTCAAAGCCCAGATGAGATAAGAGACATGAAGATATTGAAATTAGGGTGCTTCTTAGGAGCACATCGGGTTAAACCATTGAGCTGTGGGTGAGCTCCCATCTGCCAACCTAGCAGTTTGAAATGTGAGTAGATCAATAGGTACTACTTCAGCAGGAAGGTAAACAGCGCTCCAGGCAGTCATGCCAGTGGCCACATGACCTGGAAGGTGTCTACGGACAACACCAGCTCTTCGACTTAGAAATGGAGATTGAGCACCACACCCCGGAGTTGGACTCGACTAGACTTAATGTCAAGGGGAAACCTTTACTTTTACTTAGGAGTGGACAAATATGGTAACACACTTGCTGGTACACTGAATGGCCACTCACCCAAAATGGGGCTGATGAACCAAACCATCCCGTAGAGCTGATCTGGCAAACCCATCTGGAGCAGCGCCGGCGTCACGTAGGCCGTCTCCATGGCATAGCTGAACTCGATCCCGAAAAGGATGCACCCGTTGAACACCAGCTCCAGGAAGGACCTCTGTGGGTGGATCTCGCCAAAGTGGATCCGGTCGATGGGGCACGGAGTGTTTGGAGGGGGCGGCGGGGAGGGACGGATGTGTTTCCGCCTTTTGGGGTGCCGCTTGAAGTTGTTGGCACGGTGGCTGATGTGGCGGGTGATGGAGCCAGTGTAGCCCGTCACCTGGGAGCGCCATAGGTCCTGAGGAGCGAGAGCCGGGAACAGCGCATCACTGGAAGGGCTCGCCGCAGCGTTCGGAGGGATCATTGCGGAGTGGCCTGTGAGAGGAACACCGTTGCTTAGCTGCCGTATACAAAAATGAGTCACCAGTGTGATGCGGCAGCTAAAAAAGCTCATGCGATTCTATGCTACATCAATAGTCAAGTGTCTAGATTGAGGGAAGTCTTTAGATTGAGAGCCGGGCTTTAGCACAGCTGGTTAATTACTAGCAGCAATACATCTTATCAATTGAAAGGCTGGCAAGTTCAAAGCCCGGGTCAGGGTGAGCACCTGACCTCCAGCCCAGCTTACTGTCCACCTAAGCAATTTGAAAACAGCAGTGAGCTGTAAGTAGAAAAATTAGGCACCACTTAAGTGGGGAGGTATTTTACAACACCATAAATGCAATACCAAAAAAATGTTGGCGATCAAATGAAGTCTGTAATCAAGGCTCTTTGCCAGAGAGGATGGAGTGACAGCACCCCCTGTGGTCGGAATCTAGCACAAACTCCAGGACGCTGAAGCTGACATATACCTCTGCCTGTTGTCTGTCCTGTCTGTTTAGCACAGTGTTTCTCAACTTGGAGGTCAGGATCCCAGGGGTGGTCTTGAGGGGGTTTCAGACCTTAAGATACATATATTTCTGATGGGCTTAGGAACCCCTTTGGCAGAGAAAGCTGAAGATCTCTCCACTTGTCCTTCTCTTCCTTTTTGCAAACAGAGAATGAATCCTCCCCACAAAACCCTCCTCTGCTGTGATTGGCCAGCCTCTCAGCCAAGGGGAGGGCTGTTTCTGAGACTCCAAGCGAGGAGGGGAGAGCAGGCGTGCTTGGCACATGGCAGCATGGTGCGCATGTGTGGGCGAGGGCGAGCGCGTGAGGCTGGAGCGAGGCTCACTCCAGAGAGTCCCTTCAAGGCATGGGGGTCCTGTGTGGGAAGTCTGGCCCAATTCTCTCATTGGTGGAGTTCAGAGTGCTCTTTGATTGTAGGTGGTCCATGCCTTAGTTACCTTTAGACTGGACTATTGCAATGCTCTCTACGTGGGGCTACCCTTGAAGACAGCCCGGAAATTATAACTTGTCCAACGGTCGGCAGCCAGATTAATAACTGGGGCTAGTTATAGGGAGCGGTCAACCCCTCTGTTTAAAGAGCTCCATTGGCTTCCGGTCTCAATTCAAGCCCTAAACGGTTTGGGACCCACCTACCTTCGTGACCGTATCTCTCTCCATGAACCAGCCTGAATTCTTCAATCTGAGACCTTGCCAGTCTCTCAGACTCGCCTTGAGCCTTTTCCTCTGTGGCCCCCCAACTCTGGAACTCATTGCTCGGAGAGATTAGGAAAGCCCCTACTTTAGAAACCTTTAAAAAAAGTCTCAAGACCTGGCTCTGCCATTGCGCCTTCGGAGAGTAGTCACACAACTCTATGCTACTGCTCCCACAGCATTCTTGTCCCAGGAGTTTGTCCCCCCCCCCCCCACAAATAGTTTTGGTTATTATCACGTCTCTCCATGAGTTCTCCCTACATTTAGTTTTACCTCTTTATCTCATCCGGTGTTTTAAATCATTTTATGTACACGAGGCCCGCTCTCTGTCATTTTGTTTGGTTTTATATTCTATTTATATTGTTTATATGCTTTGATGTTTTATACTTTATGTTATGTTGTTTATTTTATTGTAATTTTGTATCTTTTGTATTGTAATTGTTGCTCGGGCTTGGCCCCGTGTAAGCCACTCCGAGTCCCCATTGGGGGAGATGGTGGTGGGGTATAAATAATAATAATAATAATAATAATTATTATTATTATTATTATTATTAGGTGAACTCTAAATCCCAGCAACTACAACTCCCAAGTGTCAAGGTATATTTCCCCCAAACATTTGGGCATATTGAATATTCATTCCACGTTTGGTCCAGATCCATCTCTGTTTCAGTCCACAATTATCTCTGGATGTAGGTGAACCACAACTCCAAAACTCAAGGTCAATGCCCACCAAACCCAGTATTTTCTGTTGGTCGTGGGAGTTGTGTGTGCCGAGTTTGGTTCAAGTCCATCATTGGTGGAGTTCAGAGTGCTCTTTGATTGTAGGTGAGCTATAAATCCCAGCAACTACAACTCCCAAATGACAAAATCAATCCCTCCCCCAGCCCCACCAGTATTCAAATTGGGGCATATCGAGTATTCGTGTCAAATTTGGTCCAGTGAATGAAAATACATCCTGCATATCAGATATTTACATTACGATTCATAACAGGAGCAAAATGACAGTTATGAAGTAGCAACAAAAATAATGTTATGTTTGGGGGTCACCACAAATGAGGAACTGTATTAAGGAGTCACATGATTATGAAGGTTGAGAAACACTGGACTAGGACCTCACGACCTCTGAGGATGCTTGCCATAGATGCAGGCGAAACGTCAGGAGAGAATGCCTCTAGAACATGGCCATATAGTCCGAAAAACCTACAAGAACCCATTGGATGAGGACATTCTGGTCTAGATAATAAACAAAGCCAAGTCAGAGCTAAGTCATATTAGGTGAGGAGTCCAAAGGTGCATCAGCACCTCCGAATGAGTGTAATTTGAAACCACTTTAACTGGCTTGTCTCAATGCAATGGGAATTATAGTTTGGGCAAGGCACCAACACTCACTGGCAGAGGTGACTAAAGACCTTGCAAAACTACAAGTTCTAAGATTTTGTACCATGAAGCAATTCAAGTGGAATCAATCCGCATTAATTCTACAGTGTAGATGTAGCATTACGATGCTTGTGATTTGATAGGGCGTTCCACCTTCTCTGCCCATCTCTGTGCCATTGCCACACCAAACTACAACTCCCAGAATCCCATGGCAGTGAAAGAGGGGTGTGCATGATTCTACAGTGCAGATAGCTACACCCCATGTCTTATTGATGGCTGTGGTTTGATAGGGCCTTCCCCCTTCTCTGCCCACCAAACTACAACTCCCGGGATCCCATGGCAGGGAAAGAGGGGTGTCAAGAATCGAGATGCATTCGTTCGGTAGCGTAAAAGCACCGTGGATGAGCTTTGCCATGAAAAAAGCATCCCCAAAAAAGGATGCTGAGCGTTTTGGTACCCTGATAGAGGGAGCGCATCCCCGTCAGCCCTGCATCCTTCCCCACAGAAAGGCCCGGCTACGGCTCGTTTTTCCGAGCATTAGTGTGCAAAGGTTTGGCTCGTTTTTCCGAGCATCAGTGTGCAAAGGTTTTTACCTGGGCGGGGACACAAGGTGGAGCATCCATTGAAGAACAAGGACGCCAAAGCCCAAATTGCAGGAGATTCTGGAGGCAGGCTGGGCTCTCCGGCTCTTGGACCAGGGGCCTGCCTTCTGGGGTGGCCAAGGAGGTGGGGTGGCCGGTGATGTCACGGTGGTGCGTCTTCCCCTCCTTCTTTTCCCAGATCTGCAGAAACGCATCATCCATCCGCCTTCTCCCCACCTCTCCGCTCCCTTGCCTTAAAGAGGCAGGACCAGCCAAGCAGGCGCCAAGCATCCTTCCTTTGCAGCCCAGGAAGACACAGGCGGAGGCCGGGCTCCTCTACATAGTTTGGTACCACTTGGGCTCAATGCTGTGGAACCCTGGGAGTCGTAGTTGGAAGAGAGTGCTTCATAGAATCTTAGGGTTGGAAGAGACCTCGTAGGCCCTCTAGCCAAACCCCAATTTGCCAAGAAGCAGGAAAATCTAGGTTGTTGTGAGTTTTCCGGGCTGTCTGGCCGTGTTCCAGAAGCATTCTCTCCTGACGTTTTGTGAGGTCTGTTGGAAACAGATCACAGATATATAACCCTGTTTTTCCAAGTTTCCAACAGACCTCACAACCTCTGAGAATGCCCGCCATAGATGCAGGCAAAACGTCAGAAAAGAATGCTTTGGAACATGGCCAGACAGCCCGGAAAACTCACAACTCAGTAATTCCAGCCACGAAAGCCTTCGACAATAACGTTGCATTCAAAGCACCCCCAACAGATGACCATCCAGCATCTGTTTCAAATCCTCCAAAGAAGGAGCCACCACCACACTATAAGGCAGAGAGTTCCACTGCTGAACAGCTCTCACATTGAGGAAGTTCTTCCTCGTGTTCCTTTCTTTCCTGTAGTTTGAAGTCTCCAGGGCAGCAGAAAACAAGCCTGCTCCCTCTTCCCTAGGACTTCCCTCACCTCTTGATCCCTGGCCCTATCCGCCCTCTCAGGCTAAACATGCCCAGCTCTTCCAGCCCCTCCTCATAGGGCTTGTTCTCCAGACCCTTGATCCTTTGAGTCACCCTCCTCTGGACACATTCCAGCTTAGTCAACATCTCCCTTCAATTGTGGTGTCTAGAATTGGACACACAGTGTGATGCCAAGTAAAGTAGTCTGACCAGGGCAGAAGAGAACATGGGTAGCATGACGTCCATGGATCTAGGCACTGGGCTCCTTGTTGTTGTAGGTTTTTCAGGCTGTATGACCATATTCTAGAAGCATTCTCTCCTGACATTTCACCTGCATCTGTGGCAGGCATCCTTAGAAGTTGTGAGGTCTGTTGGAAACTAAGAAAATTGGGTTTATATATATATATCTGTGGAAACTCCAGGGTGGGAGAAAGAACTGTTGTCTGTTGGAGGCAAGTATGAATGTTGCCATTGGCCAAGAGCTTGATTAGGGTTTATATATCTATGGAAAGTCCAGGGTGGGAGAAAGAACTCTTGTCTGTTGGAGCTAGGTGTGAAACACAACCTACAAACTATCTACAGATCCACCAAGAAAGTCCAACAAATGCTACGTTCAGCAAAGGACAAGAGGGATCCTCTCACCTCTGCAGGAGTCTACCGTTTACAATGCAGCTGTGGACAAGTCTTCATAGGGACCACCAAACGCAAACGCAGCGCCCAAACACGAATCAAGGAACACGAAAGGCACTGCAGACTACTTCAACCAGAGAAGTCCGCCATAGCAGAGCACCTGATGAACCAACCTGGACACAGCAGATTATTTGAGAACGCAGAAATGCTGGACCACTCTCACAACCACCATGTCAGGCTAGACAGAGAAGCCACTGAAATCCACAAACATGTGGACAATTGGGAGGAAACCATGAAAATGAACAAAATCTAACTCTAAGATTATAACATAGAATCATAGAGTTGGAAGAGACCTCATGGGCCATCCACTCCAACCCCTTGCCAAGAAGCAGGAAAATTGCATTCAAAGCACCACTGACAGATGGCCATCCAACCTCTGTTTAAAAGCTTCCAAATGTTGGCCCCAATTTAGGAGGCAACCCCTGGCAGTAAGACCAGAAGAAGCCTATTGGCAGAAACCCAGAGAAGTGATAAGTCTGAGCAGCCCATTTTCTGTGAATCCCTGCTTTGGCAAGCATACAGATCAGCCCCAATTAAATTCTTCCTCATGTTCAGATGGAATCTCCTCTCTTGTAGTTTGAAGCCATTGTTCCATGGTGTCCTAGTCTCCAGGGCAGCGGAAAACAAGCTTGCTCCCTCCTCCCTGTGACTTCCTCTCACATATTTATACATGACTATCATGTCTCCTCTCAGCCTTCTCTTCTTCAGGCTAAACATGTCCAGCTCCTTAAGCCGCTCCTCATAGGGCTTGTTCTCCAGACCTTTGATCATTTTAGTTGCCCTCCTCTGGACACATTCCAGCTTGTCAACATCTCCCTTCAATTGTCTGCACACATTTCATCATTCTTCAATCCACACTCATGTTGTTTCCATGTTGCTGCAACCCCATCCCACCGAGCCATGGTAGTTCAAAGAGACATCAAATCGTATCCATTCCATAGTGTAAATGCACTCAAAGTGGTGTCCATCTGACCTAAGAAGGCGAGGGGAAGGCTAAAGAGATGCAGGCCAGCTTTCACACTGCTTCCACAAGGGGCAATGCGCTGCTGCTTTTGTGCAGAACTCCTTTATTTTCATGGTAATACGTTCAACTTCAAATAACAAGGACAGGCTTTGCTACAGTTGGATGTGGAATTCTGAAGCGAGGCATGGCAGCAGCTGCGGATGTCCTCTCTCTCGTCTTGGGCACTTTGGGACTGGCGCTGCTCATCCTGTCCACCGGGTCCGATTGCTGGAGGGTAAGGAGCGTTCTGGCAGACCTGGGGATGATGGGAGTTTGAGTTGGAAAAGGTGCAAAAACCACAGGATAGATTTGAATTACCTTGGCTCAACACTCAGGAATCCTGGGAGTTGTCGCTTGCACTTTTTGGCTGTCAAGGTTAAAGACCTTGGAAAACTACATCTCCCAGGATGTTATAGCATTGGACCAGGGCAGTTCAAGTGGGACCAAACTGCATTATTTCTAAAGCGTAGATGCACCCTCCCTTGTCTCCCATTATTATTCAATTTACTCTCCCTTGTATTGTCGAAGGCTTTCATGGTCGGAATCACCGGGTTGTTGTGAGTTTTCCAGGCTGTATGTTACAGAAGCATTCTCTCCTGATATTTCACCCACATCTATGGCAGGTATCTTCAGAGGCTGTGAGGTCTGTTGGAAACTAGACAAGTGAGGTTTATATATCTGTGGAATAATGTCCAGGGTGGGAGAAAGAACTCTTTCTGTTTGAGATAGGTGTGAATGTTTCAATTGGCCAGCTTGATTAGCATTTAATGGCCTTGCAGTTTCAAGGTCTAGCTTCTTACCATCTGGGGGAATCCTTTGTTGGGAGTTGATTAGCTGGCCCTGATTGTTTCTTGTCTGGAATTCCCTTGTAATCATAACAGTAAATAAAGAACAACACTCAAAAACAGGGGAATTCCAGACAAGAAACAATCACCTCCCAACAAAGGATTCCCTCGGGCAGTAAGAAGCCAGACCATGAAACTGCTAAACAAGGGGGCCAATTGAAACATTCACACCTGCCTCAAACAAGAGTTCTTTCTCCCACCCTGGACATTCCACAGATATATAAACCTCACTTGCCTAGTTTCCAACAGACCTCACAATCTCCTGCCAGAGATGCAGGGGAAACGTCAGAAGAGAGTGCTTCGAGACCATGGCTATACAGCCCGGAAAACTCAAAACAACCCAGTTATTTGTCCATCCTTTTTCTCTGCAAGGAGCAGGGATCCGGTTGCCAAGCGGTGGAAACTGCACTCAGTGGCATTTCTTATGTTTTGGGGAAAAGGTCAGCCTTGCTTCTCAGGGACCTCCGACTGCGAGAGATCGCTTTACTAATCTGGAAAGCATGAGGCCAAGGCAGCCATTCTTTGCCTTTCCCCAGTGCAATTCTGTGGTATAGTAGTCATTCATTTCTATAGGGTTCACTATTAACCAAGGGTTCGCATTTCCACAGAAAGTGCAAAGATGTATCTGCTGTGGATATTTCGTAGTGCATTAGAGAACGTCTGATGCTCCTTATCTCTGCGATTACCCAAAGCCGACCTTTCAAATGTTAAAAACATCAAATATTTCATAAATATAAATATTTATTCATTAATCTTGTCAGAAGCATATTGAGGGTACAGTTTAAATGTATTTAAAACACAAACAAAGTTAAGAACTTGGCATTATACTAAATGCTCTTTGACCACAAGCTGGCCACTTGGGGTGCCTCTGGTGTCGCTGTGAGAAGGTCCTCCATTGTGGATGTGGCAGGGCTCAGGTTGCATAGTAGTCGGTGGTCTGTGGTTTGCTCTTCTCCACACTCGCATGTCGTGGACTCCACTTTGTGGCCCCATTTTTTAAGGTTGGCTCTGCATCTTGTGGTGCCAGAGTGCAGTCTGTTCAGCACCTTCCAAATCGCCTAGTCTTCTGTGTGCCGAGGAGGGAGTTTCTCATCCAGTCTCAGCCACTAATTGAGTTTCCAGGCTTTAGCTTGCCACTTTTGAACTCTTGTTTGCTGAGGTGTTCCTGTGAGTATCTCTGTAGATCTTAGGAAGCTATTTCTTAATTTAAGGCATTGGTTTGCTGGCTGATATTGAAATGGCAGGGAGAAAGTTTGATGAAAAGAGACAAAGAGAGTTCCTGAGGTCTGAAAAAGCATGGTTTTATTTCCAGCTGGGACCCTGGAGTGGAGCTGTGTCCAAAAGCAACCAGAGTGCCCGATAAAGGCATTGACCTTGCCTTTTATAACTCTTCAAATTCAGGCAACCAAAGAAACATGCTTCTACATACATTGACATCATTCTCTGCGTCACTTTTGCATCACAAGAATATCAAATTCTATCTTCCAACATACAAAAGGCATGTCTCTGTATTTCTTTCTAAAGAGCAGCATACAGCTTACAACTTACATTCATCAATCAAGGGGCCTACTTTGACCTGTCATGAGGGACAGATAGGCTCCTTACTTAGAAGGAAGACGCTGGGCTATGTCTCTCTCTCTGGAATGTTCAGATAATATGTCTCCCTCTTCTCCCCCTTTCAACATTCCTTCTCTGTCCTGCTGGCTTTCTTACACAGAGAGAATTTGATTTTTCTATACATTTCAGTGCTTGCAAAGTACATACAATTTATACATAAATAAATATCTATATTTCCAATATCTCCGCATCAATATCCAAACAGTGGATGGGCCAGAGATGTCGATGTCTTGATCCCTTCATTGCTAGCTACTACTTCCTGGCGGATGTCAGGTGGCTAAACTGTATAATAAGCCAAACCAAACTAGCAATAGGAAAAAAAACAGTCCCAAGGTAATAATCCAAGCAGTCCAAATCTGTTCCATAAAACAAGGTACAGGAAGACCAAAATCAAACATGAGCATAAATTCAGAAAACAAGAATCAAAACATGAACATGAATCCAAAAGCAAGACTACAGAAACTTCTTAAAACATATTGTGTCCAATTCTGGGCACCACAATGGAAGAGAGATATTGACAAGCTGGAATGGGTCCAGAGGAGGGCGACTAAAATGACCAGAGTTCTGGAGGACAAGCCCTATGAGGAGCGGCTTAAGGAGCTGGGCATGTTTAGCCTGAAGAAGAGAAGGCTGAGAAGAGACTTAAGGAGGACCGTGTATAAATATGTGAAGGGGAGTCATAGAGAGGAGGGAGCAGGCTTGTTTTCTGCTGCCCTGAAGACTAGGATGCAATGGAACAATGGCTTCAAACTACAAGAAAGGAGATTCCACCTGAACATTAAGAAGAACTTCCTGACTGTGAGAGCCGTTCAGCAGTGGAACTCTCTGCCCCGGAGTGTGGTGGTGTCTGCTTCTTTGGAAGCTTTCAAACAGAGGCTGGATGGCCATCTGTCAGGGGTGCTTTGATTGCAATATTCCTGCTTCTTGGCAGGGGGTTGGACTTGATTGCCCATGAGGTCTCTTCCAACTCTTTGATTCTATGATTCTATGAATCAAAACTCCCAAGATCTCAGGTTCAAAATATGAACTGGAAACAAGTTTTGAGATCCTCACTGCTTTGCAGCGTTGCCTGATCTGAATTTTCAGTGAAACAACTCTCTGATTTGAGGACCACAAAACATGAAGTCATGCCTGTGACTTTGACTGCCTTGCCTGTGAGATTTGTTACGCTGCTGTTTCTCACGGAGTCTCTATGACTTTTTAAATTTGCTTGCTTCTTCCCTAAGATGAAACCTGAGATTTCTGCTGATCACAGGTGTGTTTTCCGGTGAACGTTCTCGTTCATCCAACTCCTTATCCTTATCTGGGGTTGCTATGAGACATGTAGATGAAAGGTTTTCACCAGCCATTGCATCTCCCTGTCTGCTGGACTCAGAGGCAGTTTCACTTTCAAGCCCATTCTTGCAGACTGGATCTAAACTCCCCTCCTTTCCCTAATTCCCCTCATTGAAAAGCCTACTCACTCTCCCAGGCCCTGGAATAACAATCTCCTCATCGTCATCAGATGGCTCAACCACAACAGTAAGCTCCTGCCCTTCAGCCCAGCTCCTGCCAAACTAGCAGATCGAAAATAGCAATTGTGAGTAGATAAATAGGTACTGCTTTAAAAGTGGAGAGGTATTTAGGCGCCCATAAGGAAAATGCCAGAGAAATGCTGGCAATTCGATCAAGGAGGAAAGTTTATGAAGAAAAGCTCTTCGGCAAGGAAGATGGAGCAATGGCACAGCCTCCAAGATGCTGAAGATGGGAAAAGCCTATTGTAGCGAGGGAGAGAGAGATTTTCCTCTTTAAAAACCTCTTTGCTGCCTTATACTGATTCAGTTTCTTCTTTTATATTGGCTGGGACTTTCTGTATACTGTTAAACCTTTGTACTTTATATCACAGGCAATGAAACACTCTTGAGTATAACAAAGTAACACAGTTTAATTATAACTTCTGGCTCCAACACTTGTAGTTACATTTGTGTTTTGTTGTAATCTTGAGGCTTACAGTCGGTATCATTTACTTGGTTAACTTTCCTGAATAAACTATCAATGTTTCACATTCACAAACATGTTACTTGCTTTACACACTCTTGGCTGAATTATATTTTGAACTAAGGCAACACTAGCCTTCTTTATGTTCCTTAAAACTCGAGCTCTATTTAACTGCTTCTCTATATCAGAAGTCTTTAACACATCTTCATAGCTTATTTCTATCAGACACTCAAAAACCAACTCTCCTCTTCACACACAGATTCCTAACTGTCATTTTCTAACTGCCTTTTTCAGAACCTTGGCTCCACCCCTTTGGAGTGTTCAGCTCTGCTCTCCCCAACTGTCATTTTGGCCTAACAGCCTTTTCAAATCCTGGACCTACACTAATCTGCATATGACCAATCGGCTTCCCATATGCAAATGAATCCTATCTCTGTTGTTGCTACCCTGTCTGTGCCTATTCTTCCCTATCTGCCATATGTAAACATAGAGCTATACACCAAAACTTTAAGATGGAGTAGCAATTTCACTACACCTATATATACCTCTATTTATATACAAGTTGTCTATCTTGTCATTGTATAATCAGCATTGAATGTTTGCCGTATATGTGTTCGGTGATCCGCTCTTCCTTCCTTCCTTTCCTCCAGCAAGATGCCAAGGATCCCCTCTCTTCAGTGGGCCTGAGTGTCCGGTGCCGTGGCTTGTGGAGCGAGTGCATCTTCGACAATGTGGCCAACCTCTGGACCTGCGACATTCCAATTTCCTATCTCAGCAAACATCCAGGTAAGAGTCAGTAAATCAATCCCGACGGAATGGACCAGAGTGTGATGGTGGGCAGTCGATGATTATAGTCCATTCCAGGGGTGCATCTACATTGCAGAGTCAATGTTTAGGTGGGACAACGACCCTCTTTGTGACAGGAGGCAAACTGGATGATGTACACAGAGAACTGGACAGGGGGAGTGTGTCCCTATTGGTTCTCTTGGACCTCTCAGCAGCATTTGATACTGAAGACCACAGTATTCTTCTGAGACACCTCATAGGAATAGGGTTTGGAAGCACTGTTTTGCAATGGTTCAGGTCCTTCCTGGAGGGCCGTTCCCAGAAGGTGTTGTTGGGTCAGCCCTGCAACCATTGTCTTGTGGGGTCTCGCAGGGTTCAGTACCGCCCCCCCATGTTGTTTAACATCTACATAAAACCACTGGGGGAGATCATCCGGAGTTTTGGAGTTCAATGCCATATAAGTGTGGATCTCGTTTTCCCTATGATCCTCTGGAGTGTGATTCTCTCCTCTCTCTCCAGGCGTCCTTGTGGTCACTCGGGTCTTGGTGATCCTCTCCGGCTTTATGACTCTTTTTGCTCTGCCAACATTAATTGCTGGGATGGATTGCACGAAGCTGTTCCATGACAACGTTCCTCTGAAACATACATTTTCTCTTGCAGCTGCGATCCTATTTCTCCTGGGAGGTATGAAAGAGGAAAGGCAGAGCAGAACCCAACCCTGTCCCATGGTATATCTTTATAAAAGACCCAAAAATACTTGTTTCTGGGGTGGATACCAACCCTGTTCGGGTGACTTTGGCATGCAAGCTCCACAAACAGCTATAACTCCCACAACTCAGGAGACACTGAAGGCCCTCTTCCCAATGACATTGCAGGTTATAGTGAGCACCATAAACATGACCAAGAGCCATGCCAGTGTCCTCCACAAAGGCCACACTGCCCACCACCCAAGGGAAGGCATTCATACGGGAACCATTTCATCCTAGATTTTATGTGTTTGCTCCATCACAGGCATCCCAATGTTCCTTACTCTCCCCATTGGTGTGGAATTTGCATGACCCACCCACTGCCTCTTCTTTAACCCTTTCCTATTCTTTTCTATGGTACACAGAAAACAGAGGAATTGATCAGCTACTGAACATACTGGAGAGGTTTGGGGAGAATTCAACATAATTTATAGGAGTTGTAGGTCCTCGGATGTATAGTTCACCAGCAATCTAAGAACTGCACACTGAACTCCACCAACAATGGACCTGGAACTAGTGTGACACACATGACCAACAAAAAATACTGGTGGTCTTTTGAGAGATTTAGAGGAGTTGTCGTTAACCTACATCCACAGCACACTATGAACCCAAACAATGATGGATCTGGACCAAACTTGGTATGCACAAATACGAATACTGGTGTGTTTGTAGAAGAATTGGCCTGGACATTTTGGACTTGTAGGTACTGGGATTTATAGTTCACCTGCAATCAAGGAGCACTCTGAACTCCACTAAAGATGGGATTGGACCAAACTTGGCACAGAGAACCCGCATGACAAGCAAAAAATAATGGATGTTGTTGGGGAAAATTCACCTTGATTTGGGGGAGTTGTAGTTCACCTACATCCAGAGAGCACTGTGATCTGGACCAAACTTGGCATGCCAAAATTTGATTACTGGAGGGGGTTGTGGGTGGGGGGTGGTGGTGGGAACTGACCTTCTTTTCTGGGAGTTGTAGTTCACCCACAATCAGAGAAACAGTGACCTCCACCAATGATGTACCTGAACCAAATTTTGCACACAGAACCCCCATGACCAACTCAACCTACTGGAGGGGTTTGAGGGGATTGACTCACCATAGTGGGAATTGTAGTTTACCCTGCAGCTAGATAGCACACTGAACCCCAACAATGATGCATCTGGAGCAAACTTGCCCAACATAACAAACTTTAAGTACTGATGGTGTTCCTCGGGGTGAACCTGACATAATGGGAGTTTTAGTTCACCCACATCCTTATGCATTTTGTATAATTAAAATTGATTTTTTCTAAATAATCCAGGCAAGGAAAGTATAAAATAAAAGGGACAGTTTTGGGAATGGTGAGAAGTAGAAGGAATCCAGACTGTATTGCAAAGAAATGGAAAGGCGATGGGGACATTGTGTCATTGCAAGTGATTGATGGGTTTCTTCTGGTAATAATTAAGGAGCCTCAAAGTGGCTTGCACAAAAAAACTCTACTGAACAGAACACATCAATTGCTGAGAACCACAATGTGGGGTTCCCTCTCTTTAATAGGCCTTTCCGGAGCAGTTGCTGTTTTTTGGTATGGCATCGACACCATCCAGAAGTACAAGCTGGAGGTAGGTTGAACTTCAAAAGAGGAAAGGAATAGAATTCAGGTATCTAGACGGCAGTCTGGATTCTTGAGGGTCGTAAAAGGCATCCTCACAAATTAGATTGCGCCATGCCTTGATAGTGAAGGATTCATAAAGTTACACGTCTTTCCCATTCCTGAAGAAGCCAAGAATTGGTGCTGGTTCCTGGATATAGAATGTATAGATTGGATCTGGCTTTGAAAAAGAGACACAGTATAACCAGGAATGCAGGAAGACATCTGCAGATTGTTGGGCAATGATAAGCCATTTTCATGTGGTGGGTTGACATGCTCCAGATTGCATGTTTTTGAATGTTGCGATGCTTGGAAGCCATTCCGGAAAGCACACATGAATGCAAAGCCGAATATAAAATGTAGTCATTCATACATATTTGTTTCAAGGAAAAATGTTTCAAAATAGCAACAAATTCTTAATATCATTGTTTGTTAATTATAAAAGGCGACAGTTTCCTTGTAATTAGAAAGAAGGAAAAATAGCCTCTGTTCTGTCACGCCCTGGGCCTGTAAATAATTGTCTTTAGAACAGAATGTGCAACCTTTGCCCAGCGGGAAGCCAGGGGGCCCAAGGAGAAGTTCTCAGAGGTTTTCTACCACAAATGACCTTTAGATGGCTTGTTAAGTATAACAAAGTCTTTTATTAATGAACAATTAAACAGAAACTTCTCTTGTCTTCAATCAAGCTAAACAAATGCTTCCAGGCTTTTATGCAACTGGTGACTTCCTAATCTTGCCCACGAAGGACAGGCAACTGTCTTCAATAACTTCTTCTTTACTTTAAATGGAAAGTCCCCTTTTTAACTTCTTCCAGGCTGAATGTAATCTAACCCTTACTGATGTGGGCTCCGCTACCGGGTCGAACTGCGTCTCGAAGCACCGAGTGAACCTACCAGTAAAGGCTTAGATATTCTCCAGCTGGAGTTCTTTGGTCTTTAGGGCTGTTTCCCTGGAAATCTTTGGAGACTCTTAAGACTGTTCTCCCCCGGAAGGTCTTGGATGCTCTTAAGACTGTTTCCCCCCGGAAAGTCTTAAGGGTTGAAGCTTTTGTACAGGGGAAGCTTCCACACGTCCTGTACATTAGCTTTCCTTGCTGAGGCTAACTAAAAATGGCTCCCTTCCCTTCCCAATTGCCCTGAGCAAGGGGCGGAACCAAACTTAATGATGATGGACAGGTGATTTGCCCTATGACTGCAACCGAAGGAAGCCACCTATCTGCAGAGTCCCTGAAACCTAGGACTGCAAACAAACATTTAATACAAAGCAAATAAAGCTGGAGCTCCTGGTACAGCCGTACCAGCACAGCCATAACTATTGGTACCAGTAAACACTCCATTGTAATTCATACAATAACTTCACAGTGCTCTTCAAATTAGTGGAATCATAGTAGATGCATTCATTATACCTTTCCTGCCACCTTGTGTCCAGAACGGTGAATTGTATGGTTTGACGTATCAATTAAAAAAGTCAAATAAATAAATAAATAACAATTGACATTGAGATGATCTTCTTTTGAAAGATGTTGCTCTACCCTTCAACCATTCGATCCACTGCAGGACAGCATGATGGAGTTGGATACATGACCCCTGGGCAGGGGCGGCTCAGCCATTACGCAAAGTAAACCTTTGCAGTATAGTTGATTTTGTCCAAGAGTGCTCTTGAGGCGCTCTTGGGGGAAAATAGACCTTGACATATGCGAGTTGTAGTTACTGGGATGTATAGTTCAATCAAAGAGCATTCTGAACTCCACCAATGATGGAATTGAACCAAATATGGCACACAGAACTCCCACGATGAACAGAAAATATATATCAGTGATTGGTTGCGGGGTGGGTGGGGGGCAAAATACTGTTTGCTTACCGTTGAAAATTACCTAGGGCCGCCTCTGCCCCTGGGGGTCCCTTCCAACTTGAGGATACAGTGCGTGGTTCTAATTCCGCTTTCTGGGAGCTCCTCTTTCCAGTCCATTGTGTCATCTCAACATCTCCATTCTCTTTCAGGTCAGCTTGGGTATCCCTGGCGTGACTTATGAGCTTGGCTATTCCTTCTGGGTGGCAGTTGCTGGGGTGGCGAGTGCCACTTCCAGTGGCCTTTTGTTGTCAATTGCCTACTGTCTTCGAACCCAGAGCCCAAGGAAGAAGGAGCCTGTCTTCAAACGAAGGTTGTGCACTTATCTGTGATCCTTTCTCTCACCTCTTATTAAACCAGGACCTTGTAGGGTCATTTTGATGTGCCTTGTGCCTCCGGTAGGTTGTTTTTCACATCTATTTGCATTGCTCATTATACATACATACCTGCCATTGCCTGGGTGTTGTTGGGACCACTTGTCTGCCTACTTTCTCCCTTCTCCAGCTCAGACATGTTTCCATGGCAGCTCTTTTTGGGCAGGCTCTCTTTGTGGCTCTTTCTTTCCTTTATCCCTTTCCCTCACACACCTTCTCCTGCTCTCTTTTCCTCTTCCCTTGCTTTGCAACATAACCCCTCTCTCCTTCCTTCCTTCCTTCCTTCCTTCCTTCCTTCCTTTCTTTCCTCCTCATATACTGTCTCCCCTTTCCTTGCCATTCCCTCCCTTCTCCCACCCTTTTGTTCCCTTCTTCTCTTTGTTCCCTTCTTTCATCATTTCTTCTTTCTTCCCTTCCATTATCTTCTTTTCCTTCTCATACACTCCTCCTTTTCCTTCTTTTTTCTCTTTCCCTTCTTTCCTTCCACCTTCATCATACACACATCATCTTTCTTTTCCAGTGACATTACAGAGGGCCACTTTGTCCAGCAATAGCTTTTGGGGTACTAACAAGCAAACAAACATACACACACACTTGGACTTTTAAATAGATTGGTTTGCTCTATTTTTATTATTATTACTATCTTGGGTCCCCGGCATTGCCCAGGTTATTTGAAAAAGTCAGTTATTTAATTGGCCAAAATACATAAAGTTGTGGGTGAACTGCAACTTACATCTTGCCAGGTTAACCCCAAAAAACTCCATCGGTACTTAAAAATTTGTCATGTTTGGCAAGTCTCCTTTCAATGCATCATTGATGGGATTCAGTGTGCTCTCTGGCTGCAGGGTAAACTACAACTCCTACTATGGTGAGTCTCAAAGTCCTCCAGTGAGTTCTGTTGGTCATGGGGGCTCTGTGTGCCAAGTTTGTTCCAGGTCCATCATCGGTGGAGGTCACAATTTCTCTGGTTGTGGGTGAACTAAAACTCCCAGAAAGGAAAGTCAGCCCCCCCCCCCCACTCCAAACCCCTCCAGTAATTAAATTTTGGCATATTCGTTTGGCCCAGATCCATCGGTGTTTGGGTTCACAGTGCTATCTGGATGTAGGTAAACTACAACTCCCCCAAATCAGAAAGGAAGGTCAGCCCTCCCTCCAAACCCCTCCAGTAATTAAATTTCAACATATTAGTTTGTCCTAGATCCATCAGTGTTTGGGTTCACAGTGCTCTCTGGATGTAGGTGAACTACAACTCCCCCAAATCAAGGTGAATGTCCCCCAAAGATCTCCAGTACTTTTTGATCATGGGGCTCTGTGTGCCAAGTTTGGTCCACTCTTTGGTGGAGTTCAGAGTGCTCACTGACTGCAGGTGAACTGTACATCCCAGCACCTACAACTCCTAATGTCACAGCCAATTCCCATCAAAACCCACCAGTATTCAAATTTGGGCGTATCGGGTACGCATGCCAAGTTTGGTCCAGATCCCTTGTTGTTTGGGTTCATAGTGCTCTCTGGATGTAGGTGAACTACAACTCCTATAAATCCCTCTAAATACCTCCAGTATTTTTTGTTGGTCATGGGGCTTCTGTGTGCCAAGTTAGTTCCAGGTCCATTGTTGGTGTTCAGCGCGCTCTTAAATTGCAGGTGAACTATACATCTCAGAGCCTGCAACTCCTATCAATCTTGGTGAATTCTCCCCGAACCTCTCTAGTACATTCAGTTGCTGATCAACTCCTCTGTTTGCTGTGTACCATATAAAAGAATAGGAAAGGGTTACAGGAGAGGCAGTGGGCAGGATAATGTAAATTCCACACCAATGGAGAGAGTCAGAAACACTGGGATGCCTGTGCTGGAGGAAACACATAAAATCTAGGATGGAATTGTTCTCATATGAAAGCCTTCCCTTGGGTGGTGGGCAGTATGGTGTTGGTGGAGGACATTGGCAGGGATCTTGGATGTGTTCATGGTGCTCACTATAACCTGTAATGTGATTGGAAGGAGTGCCATTGGTGTCTCCTGAGTGGTGGGAGCTATAGCTGTTTGTGGAGGCAAGAGCTTGTCACCCCAGCCACATACACACATACACATTTTCACTTTTATTATGTGTGTAGATTATGTATATAAATAGATTGAATAATAATAATAATAATAATAATAATAATAATAATACACTTTATTTAGACCCTGCCTTTCTCCCCGTGGGGACTCCTGGCAACTAACAACCCCACACTTTATTTGCTCTTTACCATTGGATTCTAGTGAACGTTCTGTCAATTGGAAAGGATTTGCAGTTATATTGCATATGTTCGTTGATATGGATATGTTTAGAAATAATGACGGAGGGAAGGGGGAGACACAGACGATGCAAACTCAAGACGATGCTGCAATGCTGCCTTGTGCCCAAAGCCGACGCATCAAGAAAAATGGTTTTGCACAAGACAACCGAGTCCTTTCTGCCATACTTCATTGCACCCGAGTGTCACACTCGGGATGCGACCGCATACATCTTGGAGGGGACAGTTCGTGGATAATAGACAGTGCGTTGAAACCTCCTGGAAGGGGCAGCATCTCCTTTAGGAAGCAGAAAGAGAGAATAATAATAATAATAATAATAATAATAATAATAATAATTCAAAAATACATCACACAGTCCTAGACACTTGGGAAGTGTTCAACTTGTGATTTTGTGATGCGAAATCCAGTGTATAGATCTCGTTTGCTGTGACATACTGTGGTTTTGTGTGATAATAATATACTTTACTTATATTCTTTACCCAAGGGGACTCAGAGCGGATTACAGTGAACAACGACATACAATACACAAACAAAGGCAAATGTTTCCCTTTCTATCTCTGGCGTCTGGAGGCGATGCTCAACTCTGGCCATGGGGAGATGCTCTTGTTTTCCATTATTTTCCATTGTGAGGAACCTGTTGTTCGTAGACCCTCCTGCTTGTGTTTTGCCGACATGGTTCCCACTGAAGTGGGAACCATGATCTACTCATGATCTACCTGTTGATCTACTCACAGGTTGATCTACTCACATTAACATGTTTTGAACTGCTTGGTTGGCATGACTTAGATCTAACAGGGAGCTCACCCTGTCCCGTGGATTCGAAATGCCAACCTTCAGGCCAGCAGTTCAGCAGCACAAGGGTTAAACCCATTGTGCCACCATGGCTCTACAATGCTCAGAGTGCATTCCCTACATTGGCATTCTGGAACACTTCCGAAACTCCGCTATATGTGTGATTTTGGAGAACATCCTACCACTGACCTTTGATGGCATAAAGACAGCAGGTCAGAGCAACAGAGGCCACCAAACAGCCCACGGACCCAGCCATGCCCATCCAACAAGACCAGCCAAAGTCATGGTAGATGCCCAGAAACACACTGTGGAGCAACAAGGTGGCTCTCTCCATGTAGACGTCAACTGCATACCAGATGGAACCCACCAGCCCAAGGATGCCTGAAAGGAAAGCAATTGAAAAAAGAGACAATAGCAAAATTATAGTCTATTGATTGTTTTACAAGTTTTTTTTATTTCGTTTTCACAATTTTACGTATGATATAGAGGGAAAGGAGAAAAAGGGAAGGGGGGGAGGATGGGAGACAGTAGAAAAAATATGATATGTTGGTCACGGAGTTTTGTTAGTACATTAATTCTATTGTGTCACCGGGGGTATAGAAAAGACCCATTTATGATGCCACAGCAAGCTGGTTTCAGGAAAGGGAAAAGCTATACATCACAAGTGCTGAACCTGACTCAGCACATAGAGGATGGTTTTGAAAGACAACAGATTACAGGAGCTGTCTTCATAGACCTGTTAGCAGCCTATGATACTGTAAATCATTGCCTTCTCCTAAGAAAACTGTATAATATCACGAAGGATTGCCACCTCATTTGCTTCATAGAAAATCTGCTACAAAACAGGAGCTTTTTTGTTGAGTTCCAGGGCCAGAGAAGCAGATGGCGGAAACAGAAGAATGGCCTGCCTCAGGGATGCGTGCTTGCTCCATCAATGTTTAACACTTACACAAATGATCAGTCACTGCCAGAAGAAACAGAGAGTTTCATCTATGCTGACGATCGTGTCATCACCACTCAAGCAGGGAGCTTTGGAAACCAATGTTTCTGTTCAATAAGCTCTCCAAAACTTTAGGTGTTTTTACTGCTTATTACTGGAAAACACTAGCTGAGTCCTAATTCATCTAAAATGCATATGAGTGCTTTTCATCTTAAGAACAGACAAGCATCTCGAGCTCTGGGGATTACCTGGGAAGGAATCCCACTGGAGCATTGCAGCGCACCCAAATACCTGGGAGTCACTCTGGACCGTGCTCTGACCTACAAGAAGCACTGCCTGAACATCAAGCAAAAAGTGGCTGCTAGAAACAATATCATACAAAAGCTAACTGGCACAACCTAGGGATCACAACCAGACACAGTGAAGACATCTGCCCTTGCGATTTGCTACTCTGAGTACGCATGTCCAGTGTGGAACACATCTCACCACATTAAAACACTGGACATTCCTCACAATGTTGCATTACCACAGGATGTCTACACAGTACACCACTGTAGAAATTATATGGTATGTCTTGTATGTCGAAAACAGCATTGAATGTTTGCCGTGTATATGTGTATTGTGATTTGCCCTGAGTCCCCTTTGTGGTGAGAAGGATGGAATATAAATACTGTAAATAAATAAATAATCAGTTTAGCCAGTATTGCGCCACCGCTGGGAAGTAGCAGGCAGCAATGAAAGGACCAAGGCATTGACATCTCCAACCCATCCTCTGTTCAGATATCAACCAGCAAGACAACTCCTTCAATCAAGAAACAGCTTGCTAAGATCTACAGAGATACTCATAGGAACACTTCAGCAAGTGAGAGTCCAAAAGTGGCAGGCTCAAGCCATGGATGATACCAAATGAGAGACTCCCTCCTGGACACACAGTAGACTGGGCAACTTGAAAGGCGCTAAACAGACTGCACTCTGGCACTACGAAATGTAGAGCCAACCTTAAGAAATGGGAATACAAAGTGGAATCCACGACAAGCGAGTACAGAGAAGAGCAAACCACAGACCACCTATTACAATGCAGTCAGAGCCCTTCCACATGCACAATGGAGGGCCTTCTCACTCCAAGCAACTGGTCAAAGGAAATTTAGGACAATGCCAAGTTTTTATCTTTGTGGTTTTTCTATACATTATAACTGTATTGTCAATCTGCTTCTGACACTATAAACAAATAAACTATCCAATATTTCTTATATTCTTGTTCTGGTACAGCTGTACCAGGAGCTCCAACTTTATTTGCTTTGTATTAAATGTTTGGTTGCAGTCCCGGGTTTCAGGGACTCTGCAGATAGGTGGCCTCTTTTGGCTGCAGTCATAGGGCAAGTCACCTGTCCATCATCGTTAAGTTTGGTCCCGCCCCTTGCTCAGGGCAATTGGGAAGGGAAGAGAGCCATTTTTAGTTAGTCTCAGCAAGGAAAACTAATGTATAGGATTTGTGTAAGCTTCCCCTGTACAAAAGCTTCAACCTTTAAGAATTTCCAGGGAAACAGCCATAAAAACCAAAGAACTCCAGCTGGAGAGCATCTACTGCCTTACTGGTAGGTTAACTTGGCGTTCGAGACACAGTTCGACCCGGTAGCGGAGCCCACATCAGTAAGGGTTAGATTACAATCAGCCTGGGAGAAGTTAGAAAGGGGATTTTCCTTTAAAGTAGAGAAGTTATTGAAGACAGTTGACTGTCCTTCGTGGGCAAGATTAGGAATTCACCAATTGCCTAAAAGCTTGGAATCATTTGCTTAATTTTACTGAAGACAAGAGAAGTTTCTATTGATGGTTCATTAATAAAATACTTTGTTGTACTTCTCAAGCCATCTAAAGACTATTTGTGGTGAAACCCTCTGAGAACTTCTCTTTGGGCCCCCTGGCTTCCCGCTGGGCATCCTGTTCTAAAGTCAATTATTTACAGGCCCAGCGCGCAACAGAACAATTCTTTTTTTGAAAAACATAATACAAATATATGAGGGGGGAAAGCTTGCCCTGTTTTATAGGTTACCTACTTCCAACTCCGAGCACGAAGCCAGAGGAGTAGCACATCTTCAGCTTGACCTGGGGCTCGTCCTTGAGGAACTTGACACAGTCGAGGCCCGACACCAGCAGCACCAGCGCAAAGACCGAGAGGATGTCAGCCGTGATGAGCAACGCACGGGTCACCACAATTTTCTCTGCGGAAGGACAGCGGACAAAGGGGAAGCGGACACCAGTTGAGCACTAAACTGTATCTACGCCCCTACTGACATTTACTTTGATTGTCTTCCTTCCCTATATTACTTTGCATTCATCTTACTGCATTCACTCTGCACCACCAGACCAATGGTAGATCCTAAGACTTGGGGTGTTAACATATCCTACTACTGCACCAATTTCCTATTGTAGTTCTATTGCGGTGAAAAAGAACCAGATTAGACCTACTGATGCTAAAGACCTGGAAACATGACAAGGATGTTATAGGAAAGGTCAACCATCAGCTGCCTAGGGTCAAAACTGAATTTATTCCTATAATGTAGATGCCACCAGGGGCATCTGATCATTTGGTGACTTACGGGGGTGTTCGGCTAAAATGGAGTCGTACTGGTCGCAGGTACGGATGCCGTCTTGCATGTTGGTGACACACTCCCTCCAAAGCCCCCGGCATTTGTGGCTCACCTGGGAAGGAAATTAAAGATCCTATGGAGATCACATCACCATCATCTCCAGAACGTTTGCTATTTACTTGGTTGCCACCATCGGAGCTGCAAGATTGATGTAATTATTATTATTATTATTATTATTATTATTATTATTATTATTGGGCATCATGAACTGGACGCAGGCAGAACTGGACAATTTAGACAGAAAAATAAGAAAACGCATGACTATTCATAATTCACTACATCCTTGCAGTGATGTTGACCGCCTCTATCTGCCTAAGGTCTGGACGCAGAGGACTCTTACAAGTAAAACAAGCAATCGAAGAAGAAATATGTAAAGAATATGGCAGAATAAGTCAAGGAAAGCCAAGAACCTGCTTTAATTGAAGTCAATAATTGGAAACTTCTCAAAGCACAGCAGACAAAGAATCAGTACAAGAAAACAGCATTACAAACCAAAGCTGACAGCTGGCACCACAAAGCATTGCATGGGCAGTTCCTTGACAAAATTGAAGGAAAAGTTGATAAGGAGAAAACCTGGTTATGGCTCACGTATGGAACCATGAAGAAGGAGACAGAAGAAGGCCTGGTTCTTGGAAACCAGGAGCAAGCCATCAGGACAAATGCCATTAAGGCCAGGATTGAAAAATCAGCTGATGACCCAAAATGCAGACTGTGCAAGGAAGGATTTGTGCCAAGTTTGGTCCAGATCCATCATTGTTTGAGTCCACAGTGCTGTCTGGATGTAGATGAACTACAACTCCCACACTCAAGGTCAATGACCACCAAACCCTTCCAGTATTTTCTGTTGGTCATTGGAGATCTGTGTGCCAAGTGTGCTTCAGTTCCATCATTGGTGGAGTTCAGAATGCTCCTTTATTGTAGATAAACTATACATCCCAGCAACTACAACTCCCAAATGACAAAATCAGTCCCCTTCCCAACCTCACCACTATTCAAATTTGTCTGTATTGGATATTTGTACCAAATTTGGTCCAGTGAATGAAACTGCATCCTGCATATCAGATATTTACATTACAATACATAGCAGTCGCAAAATTACAGTTATGAAATAGCAACTAAAATAATTTTGTGATTGGGGGTCACCACAGCATGAAGAATTGTATTGAGGGGTCACGGCATTAGGAAGGTTGAGAAACGCTGAGCCACACGGACACATACTCTTCTGATCGGAGAGTAGGCTCTTTCTCAGCCTTGCTGCCACTGCAAGGAACTTTGCCACTGTGAGGGTCACCCCATGATGCTTCTCCTCCATAAGATGTCTGACATTCCCTTGCGTGGTAGGGTTAGCCAATCGGGACAGGATTGGGTGTAAGAGTTGGCCTTGTTGAGCTGAGTAATAGCGACACTACAACAAGATGTGTTCTAATGATTCTATTTCATTTCCACCGCACGGGCATCCCTAGGAAGGTGAGTTAAAATACCTTCCACTGGACGTTGAGCATGGAATCGTGCGGCGGGAGCAAGGAATGTGCCGGAGAAGTGTTCTCCTGGCAGAAGTTGGGCATAGAAACCAATAGGATCTTGGCCTGACTGCTATCATGGCATCTTTGTTTGACTCACCTCTAAGCTGTCATCAGCGTTGACCATCCAGCAGTCAGTCCACGTTGCTGCCACTAGGAAGAGGGTCGAGATAAAGGCCACGCAGAAAGAGGCCAGCTGCAGGAACACCGCCATTGGGAGAACTGCAAAAGCCCAGAGATTATTTCGTTCAAATTGTATATATGTGTGTGGATAGATAGATAGATAGATAGATAGATAGATAGATAGATAGATTTGTACCGCAATTATTCCTCTATAGCTGGATGGGTTGGGACCAGGCATGGCACACAGAGCCTTTATGATCTAACTTCAATTAGTTGATGGGTTGGAACTAAAAGGTGGTAGGTGATATGTGTTTGATGGGGGGGGGGGGAGGAAGAGAGGGGAAAGAAAGAAAAAGAAGGAAGGAAGAGAACAGAAAGGGAGAAAGTTATGTGATGAAAGAAGGGAAGAGAATGGAAGGGAGAAGGAAGAGAAGGAATGGGGAAGAAAGAGAAAGGAGGGAAGAGAAAGAATGAAAGAAGAGGAGGGAAAGGGATGGCAAGGGAAAGGAAGAGAAGAAGGAAAGGAAGGAAGGAAGGAAGGAAGGAAGGAAGGAAGGAAGGAAGGAAGGAAGGAAGGAGCAAATCTGATCTGCATTCCTTCGATTCCATCATCCAAGTCACTGATAAAGATCCGGAGTGGCCCTGAAAGTTCCACTTATGGCACCCAAATAGTCACTTCTCTATAGGTTGAACCGTGTTCATGTCAAGACAGAAGGAGAGGCAGATAATAAATGTATGATGGTGATGTTGACAATGCATTAATACTAAAGGAGTCAATGTGGCATAGTGCATAATAATAATAATAATAATAATAATAATAATAATAATAATAGGTAAATGTAAAGGTTTCTCCTAACATTAATTCTAATTGTGTCTGACTCTGAGGGTTGGTGCTCATCTCCATGTCTAAGCCAAAGAGCCGGCATTGTCTGTAGACACCTCCAAGGTCATGTGGCCGGCATGACTGCATGGAGTGCTGTTACCTTCCCGCCGGAGGTAACCTATTGATCTACTCACATTTGCATGTTTTTGAGCTGCTACGTTGGCAGAAGCTGGACTTAACAGCAGGAGCTCACCCCGCTCCCCGGATTCAAACCACCAACCTTTCAGTCAGCAATTTCAGCAGCTCAGCAGTTTAACCCGCAGTGCCTCCAGGGGGTTGTAATAATAATAATAATAATAATAATAATAATAATAATACTCTGGCATAAACCAGTCCAGGTGGTCCCAGTGGTCATTGGCGCACTGGGTGCCATGCCAAAAGATCTCAGCTGGCATTTGGAAACAATAAATATCGACAAAATCACGATCTGTCAACTGCAAAAGGCCACCTGACTTGGATCTGCACGCATCATTCGAAAATACATCACACACTCCTAGACGCTTGGAAAGTATTTGACTTGTGATTTTGTGATACGAAATCCAGCATATAGATCCCGTTTGCTGTGGCACACTGTGCTTTTGTGTCAATAATAATAATAATAATAATAATGCATTAATGCTGAGTGAGACAATGTGGCATAGTGTACAACAGCAGCAGCAGCAATAATAATCATAGTAATAATTCATTAATAATGCATTAATGTTGGAGAAGACAATGTGACAATTATTTGATACATAACAAGATTAGTACACTGCAAACAAGATCACTCTGCTGACTGTTGTATTGGATCACACGTTGAATACTTCCCAAGTGTCTAGGACTGTGTGATGTATCGGCAAATAATGCATGCAGATCCAAGTCAGGTGGCCTTTTGCAGTTGACTAATTGTGATTTTGTCGATGTTTATTGTTTCCAAATGCTGCCTGAGATCTTTTGGCATGGCACCCAGTGTGCCGATGACAACTGGGACCACCTGTACTGGTTTATGCCAGAGCTGTTGCCACCCGATAGGTGCCACCTTGTCGTGGTGGGGGGCTTAACTGCTTCAAGGATGCTGAGAGTTGTGCTGGTGGTAGTGTAACTACCAGCAGGTCTAACCAAGCCAGAGAGGTCTCAGCTGAGGAGTGGAACCAAGAGCACCTAACCCATTAGCACCATGGAGAAGCAAACCAAAACGAAGTCTATACTGGCTCGGTTGGACAAGGATAAAAAGGACCGCGGTGGATGCTGCTGATTCTGGACATCCATCGCCAAGTGGGCTACAGAATCAAAATACAAATGAACAATCACAGAAGCAACAGAAATATACAATGCCAGAAAACCGCACTATTATTATTATTATTATTATTATTATTATTATTATTAGGCACTATGCCACAGTGTCTCCTCCAGCCTGATGCCTCATCCCATTTGTGGGATCCAGCACAGTTGCTTCCTTATGAGTAAAGCAGGTAGGATTTCAAGGCAAGCAATGCCACAAGGTATGAAATTATGATTGTAAACAGACACCTCAAGGACTCCATAACCAAGCAGGAATTTTACCTTTAAGCTGAAAGAGCCAAAGTCCCAGGCGTCACACCAGTAAAGCAAAGCATCTGCATTAAATGGGAGCTTTCTGGTGAAGTGTGACTTTTCAGAAGCCAGGAAGGAGAGCAACGAGGATTGCAACGGTCACCTTGTCCAAACCAGATTGGGGTTTCTTTTTGTTTTCCCCATGTCAGCTGTGCTTTGGTCTTGACGACGTGATGGGTCCCTTAGCAATTAAAATAGCCATGGGTCAGGAAACAGCATTGGAAGCAGGTGTTGGCACCTTCAGGAGCTTGACAGGCAGCGCCAACACAGCCGCCAACCTGCCGCGTCCGTTCCTACGAGAATTTACACTGCCGAATGGACCCAGTTTGACACCCCTTTGGATTGCCTTGCCTCTGGGCTATGCAACCCTTGGAAACCAAGGTGCATCTACACAGTAAAATTGGTTCAGTCTGATAGCACTTCAACAGCCTCGGCTCAATGCTGTTGAATCCAGAGGAAGTGCAAGGCCTTGTGAAACAACAGCTCTCAGGACTCCACAGCATTGAGCTATGGAAATGGTGTCAAACTGCATCAAGGGTACAGTGTAGATGCACCCAAAGTGATGATGGGAGGAGGGGATATGAAAAGGAGAAGTGTGATTATATATGACCACCCCAGGGTCAAAATGTTATATTAATAAACTTGGCACTGCAGCGGAGAGTTCCGCAGGTGGTGGGAGCTGAAGTTTCATGGATTGGCCATACAGATGCATGGAGAAGCCTAGCAGCAGCTACCAGCACCTGGGATAACTTTTCTCCACATTCTCCCCCTCTTTAACCCCTAAATAAACCTTATCCTTAGTTTCTGCCTCTCTCCTTTTGCTCTCTGAGTCCTTTCCTCACCCACTTCTGCATTTCTCAGCCAGCCTAGTGGCTACTTGGGCCAAATGGCCCACATGGCCCCCACAGCCTTCCACGGCCCTAGGAGCAGAATGCTCCTTCCCATTTCCTTTGCCTCAATAACTCCATGTCTCAATAACTCCATGTCAACTCTAACCTCCCCTGTGGATGCCAAGACCTACCCATTCACAGGGTTTCCCCTTGTATCCACGGATCTCTCGTGTACATCTTACCATCCTCAGGGATATCTAACTACCCATTGGCAAAGTTTCCCCCAGTATCCATGAATCTTTTGTGTACATCTTCCCTTCCCCAGGGATATCTAAGTACCCATTTGCAGGGTTTCCCCCACTATCCGTGAATTCTTGTGTACGTCTTCCCTTCCCCAGGGATATCTATATAACTACCCATTCACAGGGTTCCCTCGATATTCACAGACCCTTTTGTGTGTGTGTGAATTTACTATACTATATTTTATGTCTCAATATAAAATCCTTTTTGGAGAAGCATGCCACCGACCACATCTCCTGATCTGGGAAGTCCATCCATATGTAGATGGGCATCATCTACATATGAAGGACTCAATCACCCATCACCCTTGGGACCAGTCAATCTCTACTAGACCCATGAACCCCGACCGTGCAGAAGATGACAGGATCCATTAGCAGGGTCACCCGTCCTTTGTCTCAGTCACCTGGACATTACGATAACATTGGTCACCTGGCATGACTATCCGTTCACCGCAATGTCATGCTGTGTTGTTCCACAATGACACTTCTCACTGGAATACACGCCCTCCAAATGGGAAGTTTAGCTTCACAACTATGTATGTTTTTACTAGTTCCCTGCAGATAACTTGCTCCTATTTTATCTCATTAAAGTTATAGAATTGTTTTTATCCTGTACATGTCGCCCGCAAAATTGTTATTGTGATTGTGCTTATTGGAATGTTATTTTATGACTGTGTTTATATATATATATTCTTTTTTCTTGATTTAATTTGATGATATTGTTTATTGTTTATGCTCTGGTTTTATTTTGCTGTAATATGTTGTCCAGGCTTGGCCCCATGTAAGCCACTCCGAGTCCCCATTGGGGAGATGGTGGCGGGGTATAAATAAAGTTTATTATTGTATTGTCGAAGGCTTTCATGGCCGGAATCACTGGGTTGTTGTAGGTTTTTTCGGGCTATATGGCCATGTTCTAGAGGCATTCTCTCCTGACGTTTCATCTGCATCTATGGCAAGCATCCTCAGAGGTTGTGAGGTCTGTTGGAACTAGGAAAAGGGGTTTATATATCTGTGGAATGACCAGGGTGGGACAAAGAACTCTTGTCTGCTGGAGTTAGGTGTGGCATGAATACTCAAATGTGTGAACATTGGTGGAGTTTGGGGAAAATAGACCTTGACATTTGGGAGTTGTAGTTGCTGGGATTTATAGTTCACCTACAATCAAAGACCATTCTGAACCCCACCAACGATGGAATTGAGCCAAACTTACCACACAGAACCCCCATGACCCACAGAAAATACTGTTTTCTCTATGGTCTTTGGTGACCCCTTTGACACCCCCTCACGACCCCCCCCCCCCCGGTTCCAACCCCCAAGTTGCAAAAATTGTCCTAGAGTCTTAACCAATTCAACCTGGTTTGTGGCAGCCACAAAAACGTAGTTTCTGGAGTCGAGCAATGACTTTCAAAGTAAGGACCGCACAATTAAACAGGATATAACACTTTCAAACCAGGAACAGGATTTTTCCCCAAGTTTGTTACGTAGTGTAAGAGGCAAAACCATCAGATAGTGAGTGAAGCTGGATCTACGCTGCAGTTTTGGATCGCAAGGGCAAAAAGAAAGAGTTTTTGGACAGTTCAGCCATTGAAAAGGGTGAGATCAAAGTTTCCCTCTGGATTCAGATAAGCCGCCTCCTCCTTCCTTTACACAAATGCACATTTGTGCAAAAGCACAAAAAGACCAATGAGAGATTCAACCAGAAGAATGGGTCCTGTTTTCCACTGAATTTCCCCCCCTCTTAAGTGGGATTTGGAACCAATGTTGTCCCAAAAGCACTGGACCCCCTCTCTTCTTGGAAGCCCTGTCTAGTGCTTGGATGGGAGTCCCACGTTGGAGAATACACGCACCCTGAACCCCCATGGCTCAAGGCTATAGAATGCTGGGAGTTGTAGTTTGCGGAGACCACAGCTCTGTGTGGCAAAGAAAGCTAAAAACCTTGTCGAACTACAACTCCCAGGATACCATTGCATTTTATTGGTGCGGCTTTGTGTGCATTTGGTGGTATGTATTTTGTGTTTTGCCCCGCAAGGAGAGGTGGGTAATAATAATAATAATCTATACACATAATAAAAGTGTAAATATGTATGTGTGTATGTGGCTGGGGTGTTACACAAACAAGCTCCTGCCGCCACAAAAAGCTATAGCTCTCACTATTCAGGAGACAACAAAGGCTCTCCTGCCAGTGACACTGCAGGTTATAGCGAGTGCCATGAAGATGTCCAAGAGCCCTGCCAATGACCTCCACAAACATCACATTGTCCACCACTGCCCAAGGCTTTCATAAGAGACAGGGGCGGCTCATCCATTACGCAAAGTAAGCGGTTGCAGTACACTTTTTTTGCCAGGGGCGCAGAGGCGCCTCTGTAAATGCCCCTCGACCGCCACTTGAGGAGCACCCCCTCGGCTCACAATAGCCCTAGCAGTCCGGGGGGGAGCCTCGGCTTCCTTGCCTCACTGCCGGACAATCCTCTTCCCGAAGGGGCCGGGCCCTTGAGCCTCGCCTAGCCCCTCTCGTTCCTGCTCCATATCAATGATTGGGGGGGGGGGGTGCCAAAATACTGTTTGCTTACCGTTGAAAATTACCTAGGGCCACCTCTGATAAGAGAGGACACTGTCACTCTAGATTTTATGTGTTTCTCCACCACAGACATCCCAGTGTTTCTGACTCTCTCAATTGGTGTGGAATTTGTATGGCTCCACCCACTGCCTCTCCCATGACGCTTTCCTATTTCTATGTCTTTATTTTTCAAAATCGAACTGCAAAGGCTCTCTAGCATAAACCAGTAGAGGTGGTCTCATTGGTCATTGGCGCACTGGGTGCCGTGCCAAAAGATCTCAGCCGGCATTTGGAAACGATAAACACTGACAAAAATCACGATCTGTCAACAGCAAAAGGCCACCTTCTTGGATCATTCAAAAAATACATCACACAGTCCTAGACGCTTGGGAAGTGTTCGACTTGTGATTTTGTGATACGGAATCCAGCATATAGATCTCATTTGCTGTGACATACTATGCTTTTGTCTCAGTAAGTAATAATAATAATAATAATAATAATAATAATCGGTGAAGACTGATTATTTCCAGACTGGGCCCACTTTCCAGCATCTCCCGCCGTGCCTTTGGGTCAAAATGCTGCAAATTTTCCAACCTTGAACTTTGCAAAACAGACCCCAATTAGTCCAGGTTCGCCTTCAGCCAAACACGAAAGCCGCAGGGGAAGGGGATTTCGTCCATTTCCCAACCATTCCTTTCCACGGCATCCAATGGTGGAGAGGGATTAAGCAAATTAGTATTTCCTGCCGTTGTAAATCCCAGAAGAAGGATGGGAACTGGACTGAGCAAGTAGCAACAGCAAGGAACCAAAGTCAAACCAATTGAGGTACCAATTGCGAATGATGCAATTTGCTTAAGGTTGTGGATGAACTACCCTGAAACTCCATCAGTACTTAAAGTTTGTCATGTAGGGCAAGTTTGCTCTAGATACATCATTGGTTGGGTTCAGTGCTTGCAGATAAACTACAGCTCCCACCATGTTGGGTCAGTCCCCTCAAATCCCTCCAGTACATTGAGTTGGTCATAGGGGTTCTGTGTGCAAACTTAGGTCCAGTTCTGTCATCGATGGTAGTCACAGTGTCTCTGGATGTAAGTGAACTACAACTCCCAGAAAGGAAGGTCAGTTCTCCTTAAACCTCTCCAGTATATTCAGTTAGTCATGGGAGATTTGTGGGCTAAGTTTGATTCAGGTTCATCATTGGTGGGGGGGGGGGGGGGGTCACAGCTTCTCTGGTTGTAGGTGAACTATAACTCCCAAAACGCAAGGCCAATCTCTCCCAAATCCCTCCAGTAATCCAATTTGAATGTATCAGGTGCGTGTGCCAAGTTTGGTCCAGATACATCGGCTTTTGGGTTCACAGTGCTCTCTGGAAGTAGGTGAACTATAAATCCGATCAATCCATGCCAGAACCACCAGTATTTTTGTTGTTCATTAAAGTTCTATGTGCCAAGTTAGTTGTGTTTTGATTGCAGGTGAACTATAAATGCCAGACCTACAACCCCTCTAAAATAAGATGAATTCCTCTCCAGCCACTCCAGTATTTTGATCATGAGGGTTCTGTGTGCCAAATGTGGTCCAGGTCCATTGTTGGTGGGGGTCGAGTGCACTGTCTTGATTCAAAGTGAACTACAACTTCTATCATGTTGAGTCAGGCGCCCAAACCCCTCCAATACGAGCAGTTTCTGATCAATTCCTTTATGTTTGCTGTGCGCCATAAGAAAGAGTAGGAAGGGCTTATGGAAGAGGCTGTGGGCGGGATCATGCAAATTCCATACCAATTGAGAGAAACATTGAGATGTCTGTGATGGAGGAAAAACATCAAATCTAGGATGATATTGTCCCCATATGAAAGCACTTGGGTGGTGGGCAGTGTGGTGTTTGTGGAGGACATTGGCAGGGCTTTGGGACATGTTCATGGCTCTCGCTCTAACCTGCGATGTCATTGGAGGGAGGGCCATTGGTGTCTCCTGAATAGTGGGAGATATAGCTGTTTGTAGCGCACGAGTTTTTTGTGTGTAAGTCAGTGTTTCTCCACCTTCCTAATGCTGCAACCCTTTAACACAGTTTCTCATGTTGTAGTGACTCCCAACCATAAAATTATTTTCATTGCTACTTCATAACTGCAATTTTGCTACTGTTATGAATCATAATGTCAGTATCTGATATGCAGGATGTATTTTCATTCACTGGACCAAATTTGGCACAAATACCCGATATGCCCAAATCTGAATAGTGGTGGGGTTGGGGATTGGTTTTGTCATTTGGAAGTTGTAGTTGCTGGGATTTAAAGTTCACCTACAATCAAAAAGCATTCTGAGCTCCACCAATGATGGAATTGAACCAAACTTGGCACACAGAACTCCCATGACTAACAGAAAATACTGGAAGGATTTGGTGGGCATTGACTTTAAGTTTTGGAGTTGTAGTTCACCTACACCCAAAGAGCACTGCGGACTCAAACAATGATGGATCTTGTCCAAACTTGACATGAATACTCAGTGTGCTGGTATGGCTGTACCAGGAGCTCCAACTTTATTTTCTTTCTGTTATCTGTTTGCAGTCATAGGGCAGGCCCCCTGTCCATCATAACTAAGCTTTGGTTCTGCCCCTTGTTCAGGGCTCTGGGAGGGAAAGGAGCCATTTTTTTGGTCAGTCTCTCATAAGGAAGCTGACCAGCTCGTCCCGTATAAAAGCTTCTTTTTCCAAGAGCATCCAGGGGAACACAACATCCGGGGAAACAGAAACAGAAATTCCAGGGAAAAGGTCCCAAGGCTCTGGCTGTGAGCTCACAGCCTCTCAGCCTCACAGCAATCAGAGGGAAAACAGCCCTGAAGTTTTCAATGAATTCTCTGAGGGAGGACAGCACTACAGATCCACGGAACTCCATCTGAAATATTTACAAGCCTCGGCTGGTAGGTCTACTCAATACCCAGACGCATTTGGAATCGGCAGTAGGACCCACACCGATGAGGCATAGACAGTAAACAGCCTGGGAGAGGTTAAACAGGGTTTTTCCTACAGAGAAAGTACAGTTAATCAAAGTCAGGTACCAGCCCATTGAGGACTAGACTAAGAAAGCCTTGAAGAGTTATTTGAACCATTGAAGATCTGTTGTTTGTTCCATAATAAAGACTTTGTTGTATCATTAAAGACTCTAAAGACCATCACTTCAGAAAAATCCCTGAGAACTACTCTTTGAGGCTCCCTGGCTTCCCTCTGGGCTTAAAGTATACGTCCTATAGAAAAGACAACTGTTACAGGCCCAGCGCGTGACAGAACACTCAGTATGAACAATGCTGGAGTTTTGGGGGAAATAGATCTTGATATTTGGGAGTTGAAGTTGCTGGAATGTATAGTTCACCTGCAATCAAAGAGCATTCTGAACCCCAACAATGATAGAATTGGGCCAAACTTTCCACACAGTATCCTCATGCCTTGAATGGAATCGCTGCTGCAAGCCTCCCTCCAGCTTCACATGCTCTCCCTCGCCTGCACATGCACACCAATGTGCCGAGCATGCCTGCTCTTCCCTCCATGCTTGGAGTCTCAGAAGCAGCCCTCCCCTTGGCTGAGAAGCCCGCCAATCACAGCACAGGAGGGCTTTTGGTGGGAGGATTTGCTGTCTGTTTGCAAAAAGGAAGAGAAGGGCAGGCGGAGAGCTCTTCAGTCTTCTCTGCCAAAGGGGTTCCTAAGGCCATTGGAAATATATGTTTCCTGATGGTCACTGCCTACCCCTCTGAAACCCCCTTGCAACCCTCACAGGGTTCCCAATCCCCAGGTGGAGAAACACTGATCTAGTTTGACACTTAGCATGCAAGAAGACACAGTAAAAGCCCTCCTGATAGATAGCCATCCAGTCTCTGCTTAAATACCTGGACTCCAAGGCAGCATCAGGAAGTTTGTTTCCCTAATGTTTAGATGGCATGTTCCATGCAGGATGACAACGAACTTTAGAAAGTTGGCAATAAAAATATTTTAATGATACAGATTTTGTTTTTAGTACAAACCATAAGATATATACCAGTGTTGGCTTACAAAATAACAGTAACAACAATAATAACAACAACAACAATAGAAAGACAGCATTATAGGGGAAAGTTAATGCAGAGTTTATCATACAGAGAAAACCAAGTTGTGTTTGGCCAAGGTTTCAAGATCGGATGCTTCCCCAGGCGACATGATTATTCGTTTGGCTCTCCCCTTTTTACAGTGGGTCTGAAAAAAGGAAGGGATAATAAGAAAAAAAAGAAGGGAAAAACAAATGAGAGAAAAAGAAGGGCTATTAGCATTTTGGAGAGATAGAGAAAAACCCTGAGAAAACTGTACAAATCCTAGAGCTTCGTAGCCCCAAATCCCAGAGTTGGAGAATCCTAGGAGAGAAACAAGCTGCCGTCCACAAGTGGTGCATCTACACTGCGGAATTAACCCAGTTTGATACTGGTGAGACTGCTATGGAATCGAGGAAGCTGTAGAGGGCTAAAATGGAAATGCACAAAGATAGGATGGGAGAGGCCTGGCTTGAAAATATGGAGACCAGGACGCAGAGCAATGGAGGTAAGATGGGAAGGTAAGATGGGAAAGCCTTTGCCTCTGTTTGTGTACTTTCCATCTTTGTTAATTGTATAACGGCATTGAATGTTTGCTATATATGTATACTGTAATCCACCCTGAGTCCTCTCAGAGAGATAGGGTGGGATATAAAGAAAGTATATTTATTATTATTATTATTATTATTACTATTATTAGTGGAATACACTGCTTGGAGATCTGGTGGAGCCTTCTGAGCAGAGACTGGATATTCATCTGTCAAGAGGGATCGGATGGTGTCTTCCAGCAAGGGATAAAGAGGTTGGACTAGATAGCCTTTGGGGGTCTGTTCTGAACTTTAGAATTCAATGCCGCCGTGAGTAAACTGCCAGCTATAGAAGATCCTGCCGACCAGAAGGTAGGCAGTTCAAGCCGCAGGTCAGGGTGAGCTCTCACCATCAGTCTAGCTTTTTTTTCTCCTTTTTTCTACCCATTCCGCTCTTCCTTTTTCCAACTTTCTAAAACATATTGTTCCCACACTTTTGCTGCATATAGCCTTTTTTCCCCCTTTTATCATTTTATATTATTTTATTATCAACAATATGCTTTCCTATCACGTGCCACCTCTTTGTGAGCAACTTTTATTCTCAATAAAAACAAATAAATAAAAAAGAAAACAGCAACGTGAGTAGATAAATAGGTACTGCTTAGGCAGGGAGGTAAAAGGCACCCCTGAAAACATGCCGGTAAAATCCAAGGAAGGCGTCCACGGATAAAACAGACATGGAACAACAGCACCTCCCCATGGCCGAGTTGAGCACAGCCTCCAGATGCCGGAGATGAAAAGGGAGATGCCTTTGCCTCTGTCTGTGTACTGTCTGTCTTTGTTGTTAATTGCATAATGACATTGAATTTTTGCCTCTCCGTGACTGAAGTTGAGCACAGCCTCCAGATGCCGGAGATGGAAAGGGGGAAGCCTTTGCCTCTGTCTGTGTACTGTCTGTCTTTGTTGTTAATTGTGTAACGGCATTGAATGTTTGCCATATATGTATTCTGTAATCCGCTCTGAGTCCCCTCAGGGAGATAGAGCAGAATATAAATAAAGTATATTACTATTATTTTTGTTAATTTGTGTCAAACTGGGTTAACTTGACACTGTGGATGCACCCTGGGAATGACAAAGAGGCAGTTTGGTGGGGTTTTTTTGTTTGCTGCTAAGTGTCTCTTTCGGGTTTGTGGCCATGCCGGGCTCAGACGTACTCTCGGGCTGAGGGAGGCTGGGACTGGCGGTAGTAGTGCTGCCCTCGGTCTTCAGGTTTTGGGCAGGAACAGGACAGGAAGGCGCCCCCCAAAAGGCTCAGGCTGCCTGCAGACCAGCCCACAAAGAGGGCCGGCCCAAATTCGTACCTGGAGAGACAAAACGCTAGGGTCAATGCAGAGCCAGAGAATGTTTTAGTTTATCGTCTTGTTATATTCTTCTCTTGATATTACACTACGTAAAATGATTTTCGTTCCTTGGTTATCAATGTCTTTTCCTAATTTGGTCTACCATAAAAACATGGAAAAGGTCTATTAAACTGCAAAGAAAATTGTTTTTGTGGGAGGGACGTTCTGCAATAGCACATTTTGCTGTAGTTTGTCAATGAATATGTCATAGAGCAGGGGTTCTCAAACTAAGGCCCGCGGGCCAGATGCGGTGTAAAGGCTTCTTCTTCGTTGTCTGATACCCTATTCAATCTAGTATGCTGCCACCATCTGTGAGGTGCTAGGTTATGCTGCCACCAATTAATAAGGGTTTCCTATTCAGTTTATTAATGGATTCCCCTATTTTCAAATAGATTCACTGCTACCACTCTGTAGTGTTTCTTTTGGTATGTAGCGAGGTTTTTTTTCCCCTTGAAATAGTACACTGAGGCTTGGGTTACTAAAACAAAAAGTACTTGGAGTACTAGCCGTCCCCTACCACGCGTTGCTGTGGCCCACATGGGGGTTCCGTGTGGGAGGTTTGGCCCAATTCTATCATTGTTGGGGTTCAGAATGCTATGTGATTGTAGCTGAACTATAAATCCCAGCAACTACAACTCCCAAATGTCAAGATTCTATTTTCCTCAAACTCTACCAGTGTTCGCATTTGGACATATTGAGTATTTGTGTAGTGTTTGATCCAGATTCATCATTGTTTGAGTCCACATTGATCTCGGGATGTAGGTGAACTACAACTCCAAAACCAAGGACACTGCCCACCAAACCCTTCCAGTGTTTTCTGTTGGTCATGGGAGAACTGAGTGCCAAGTTTGGTTAAATTCCATCGTTGGTGGGGTTCAGAATGCTCTTTGATTGTAGGTGAACTATAAATCCTAGCAACTATAACTCCCAAATGACAAAACCAATTTTTTGAGTGAAGGACATACATTGGGTTGTTAGGTGTCTTGTGTCCAAACTTGGTGTCAATTCCCCCAGTGGTTTTTGAGTTCTGTGAATATTACAAACATTACATTTTTATTTATATAGATGGAAAGGTCTTAATGATTTCAGAGTTCTCTTCTCCTGAGGTATAAAGCTTCACGAGTTACAGTTTCAACAAATCTTAATATAACTTTAGGATGTCTTTTACTTCAGCAACCAGTTCTTTAGTTGTTACATTTCTAAATATGTTTCCTTATTTGACAGATTAACTAAGGTCAGCTAATGCCCTTGTCTCCCTCCAGCTTCCTGCTGAAGTAAAGATTCCCAGTGGGATTTCTTCTCCTATTAGCACACAGCTAAACCACAAACCTAAATAAGTCCCCTCGACTTATTCAAATCACTCCAGTTAAAAGCTTTCCCTTAGTTTGGTTCACCACATGTTTGAACCACCTTCCTTTTGGCTCGATGACCAAAGGACTGAAGCCTCAAAATGTCTGTTTCTGGTAAGTGCAGTTGGCTCCGCCCCTTTCTCCATGGCAACCCTAACACATACATATAATAATATTCAACCACCTAAGCGTATATATATATATATATATATATATATATATATATATATATATACATGCAATAATATTTAACTGTAGAGACACATATACATAACTACGCTTAACTTACAGTTAAAAATCAATACTTCATCACCTGCGGTCCTTCAAGGTCATTTACTCGGTCTCTGGTCTAAATTTTAGACGAAGTGTTACCCTAAGTCTGAAACAACTTCAAGTCACACAACAACAACAACAACAACAACAACAACAATCTGAATTAACTTGACTATCTGATCAGCCAAAAGCAAGTCCACCATTCCCACTAGTAAGTTTATGTTGGTTAAAATTGTTCATCGTTTTAAATACTGTATTGTTCTTTCATGTTTTTTTTTGCAGTACAAATAATATACCTGCAGTGTGCATAGGAATTTGTCGATGTTTTTCTCAAAATAGAGTCCCCCCGCCCAACAGTCTCAGAGACACTGAACTGGCTCTCTGCTTTAAAAGTTTGAGGACCCCTCAAAGAGTCTCAACCAATGCAATCTAGTTTGTGCCACAAAAACAAAGTTTCTAGAAGATAACTAGTTTCAAAGTAAGGACTGCACAATGAAACAGGAGATTACAGGAGCTGCCTTCATAGACCTGTCAGCAGCTTATGATACTGTACATCATCGCCTTCTCCTGAGAAAAATGTATAATATCACAAAGGATTGCCACCTCACCCACTTCATAGGAAATCTGCTACAAAACAGGAGCTTTTTTGTTGAGTTCCAGGGCCAGAGAAGCAAACTGCAAAAACAGAAGAACAGCCTGCCTCAGGGGAGCGTGCTTGCTCCATCCATGTTCAACTTCTACACAAATGACCAGCCACTGCCAGAAGGGACAGAGAGTTTCATCTATGCTGATGATCGTGTCATCACCACTCAAGCAGGGAGCTTTGAAATGGTTGAACAGAAGCTCTCCAAAGTTCTAGGTGCTCTTACTGCCTTTTACAAGGAAAAACCAGCTGATTCATAATCCATCTAAAACGCAGATGTGTGCTTTTTACCTTGAGAACAAACAAGCATCTCGAGCTCTGAAGATTACCTGGAAAGAAATCCCACTGGAGCATTGCAGCACACACAAATACATGGGAGTCACTCTGGACCGTATGGAGCTCCCGGTGGCGCAGTGGGTTAGACCCCTGTGCCGGCAGGACAGAAGCCCGACAGGTCGCAGTTTCAAATCTGGGGAGAGGCAGATGAGCTCCCTCTATCAACTCCAGCTCCTCATGTGGGGACATGAGAGAAGCCTTCCACAAGGATGATAAAAACATCAAATCATCCGGGCGTCCCCTGGACAACGTCCTTGCAGATGGCCAATTCTCTCACACTAGAAGCGACTTGCAGTTTCTCAAGTCACTCCTGACACAACAACAACAACAAAAAAACTCTGGACCATGCTCTGACTTATAAGAAGCACTACTTGACTATCACGCAAAAAATGGGTGCTAGAAACAATGTCATACGAAAGCTGACTGGCACAACCTGGGGATCACAACCAGACACAGTGAAGACATCTGTCCTTGCACTTTGCTACTCTGCTGCTGAATACGCATGCCCAGGGTGGAACACGTCTCACCACGTTAAAACAGTGGATTTGGTTCTTAATGAGAAATGACGCATTATCACAGGATGTCTGCACCCTACACCACTGGAGAAATTGTGCTGTTTAGCTGGTATTGCATCACCTGTCATTTGTCGGGAAGTAGCAGCCTCTAATGAAAGGATCAAAGCATTGACAACTCTAATCCAACCTTTGTTCGTATATCAGCCAGCATGCTAATGCCTTCAATCAAGAAATAGCTTCCTAACACCTAGAGAGATACTCGCAGGAACACTTCAGCAAGCAAGAGTTCAAAAGTGGCAGGCTAAAACCCAGAACTTCAATCAGTAGCTGAGACCGATTGAGAAACTCCCTCCTGGGCAACTTGGAAGGTACTGAACAGACTGCGCTCTGGCACCACGAGATGCAGAGCCAACCTTAAGAAATGGGGCCACAAAGTGGAGTCCACGACATGCGAGTGTGGAGAAGAGCAAACAACAGACCACCTATTACAATGCAACCAGAGCCCTGCCACATGCACAATGGAGGACCTTCCCACAGCAAAATCAGAGGTACTTGAAGTGGCCAGCTTCTACTCAAAGGAAATCTAGCATAATGCCAAGTTTTTAAATACATTATAACTCTACCCCCAATTCACTTCTGACACAATGAAAACTGGAATCCTACAAACCTATAGACCCTCTAGACCTATAGGTCTGATATTATACAACCTTGGGGTGCATCTACACTGTAGAATTGTTGCAGTTTGATGCCACATTGATTGCCATGGCTCAATGCTATGAAATCCCGGAGTTTGCAGTTTGATAAGGAAGACTAAAGACCTTGTAAAATCTTTCCTACGATTCCATGGCAGTTCAAGTGATATTAAACCACATTAATTCTACAGTATAGACGCATCATTGGTCTCCATTGGAGGAGGGGTCCTAAAAGAAGCTTGGATACCACCATGTGACTGAAGGATGGGCTATGCATTATTCTTGTTTGCTTTCCGTTCCTTCCTTCCTTCCTTTCCTTCCTTTCTTAGTTCTTTCCTTCTTTCTTCCTTGGATTACAACTCTTTCCTATCACGCTTAGAAAACATTTCTCCCCATATCGAAGGGACTAAAATCCAAAGCATTTTAGCTTTGGGCTTGTGGGGAAACTGACAGAAGATGAAACAAGATGCACCGCTTTAATCGATACAAACAGTTAAAATTAAACTCAAAAACAAAAATACACAATAAGCAATAGACAATAACAATAACATACAGCATTTAAAAACCTATGGCCGGGCCAAATGTAATAATTAAAATTTAAAATGCTGGGTATAAACAAGGTAGGGTAAACTAGGATAGGGTTTTCAGAGAAAGAAGAGGGCGCGCAGACAATCCTAATCAATATTAAAGTGCATTTGAGGACATATTGCTAAGAGTTTTCCTTATTCTGGGAAGGCACACTGGAACAACCACGTTTTCAGGCTCCTCCTAAAGACTGACAGCGTTAGGGCATGTCTGATGTCCTTGGGGAGTGAATTCCAGAGTGGAGGGGCCACCACCGAGAAGGTCCGTTCCCTCGTCCCCACCAATCGCGCCTGTGAAGGAGGTGGGAGCATGAGCTGGGCCTCTCCAGATGATTGAAGAGATGCGGTCACGCAGGTAGGTGGGTCCCAAACTGTTTAGGGCTTTGTAGGTAAGCACCTGCACCTTGAATTGGGACCGGAAAATGAATGGCAGCCAGTGGAGCTCCTTGAACAAGAGGGTTGACCGCTCCCTGTAAGGAGCACCCGTTAGTAACCTGGTTGCCGCCCGTTGTACCAATTGAAATTTCCGGGCCGTTTTCAAGGGCAGCCCCACATAGAGTGCATTACAGTAATCCAATCTGGAGGTGACTAAGCCATGGACCACCCTGGACAGATCCGCCTTCACGAGGTACAGTTGCAGTTGGCGCATGAGTCTCAATTGTGCAAAGGCCCTCCCGGCCACCGCCAACGCCTGAGCTTCAAGCGTAAGTGATGAGTCCAGGAGGACACCCAAGCTGTGGACCTGTGACTTCAAGGGGAGTGCATCCCCGTCCAGCACAGGTTGCCACCCTATACCCCAATCCAGTTTACGATCGACCAGGAGGACCTCTGTCTTGTCGGGATTGATCCTCAGCTTGTTCTTCATCATCCAGACAGCCACAGCGGCCAGGCACTCGTCCAGCACCCAAGGGGCTTCCTTGGAGTTGGGTAGAAAGGAGTAGTAGAGTTGTGTGTCATCTGCAACTCCAAAACTCTGGATGACCTTTCCAGCAGTTTCATGTAGATGTTGAAAAGCATGGGAGACAGAATGGAATCTTGCGGGACCCCACAGGTCAAAGGCCAGGGGTCCGAGCACGTGTCACCCAGCTTCACCAGCTGGGATCGACCCTCCAGGAAGGACCAGAGCCACAACAAAGCCGTGGCCCCAAGGTCCATCCCGGAGAGTCGTCCCAGAAGGGTACCATGGTCGATGGCATCGAAAGCCGCTGAGATGTCCAAGAGAACCAATAATAATGTTCCGGGCAATAATAATGTTTCTTCTGCTCTTGATGTTCTCAATTCTTCCACTAGGGGAGCCTCCAACTCTGTGCCTTTTTAGATCCTCATAATACATATTATATGATCGCTGTTTTCCAGGCTGTCTGACATGTTCCAGAAGCATTCTCTCCTGACGTTTTGCCCACATCTATAGCAGGCATCCTGTTGGAAACTAGGAAAATTGGGTTTATATATCTGTGGAATAATGTCCAGGGTGGGAGAAAGAACTCTGGTCTGCTTTCATTAGCACTGAATGGCCTTGCAGCTATAAAGCCTGGCTGATTGCTGCCTAGTGGAATCCTTTGTTAGGAGGTGTTACTGGCCCTGATTGTTTCCTGTCTAGAATTCCCCTGAGAAGTGAGCCGTAGCAGAGCACCTGATGAACCAACCTGGACACAGCATATGATTCTGGACCACTTTCACAACTTCCATGTCAGGCTACGCAGAGAAGCCATTGAAACCCACAAGAAGCATGTGGACAATTTCAACAGAAAGGAAGAAACCATGAAAATGAACAAAATCTGGCTACCAGGATTTTTTTTAAAACTCTACAATCGGGACAGTAAATAAAGAGCAACACTCAAAAAACAGGGGAATTCCAGACAGAAAACAATCAGGCCAGCTAACACCTCCCAACAAAGGATTCCCCCAGACAGGAAGCAGACAGGATTTGAAGCTGCAAGGCCATTCAATGTTTATCAAAGTGGTTAATTGCAACATTCACACTTGCCTCAGGCAGACAAGTGTGAAATTATTCCACAGATATATAAATCTCATTTTCCTAGTTTCCAATGGACCTCACAACCTCTGAGGATACCTGCTACAGATGCAGGTGAAACATCAGGAGAGAATGCTTCTGGAACATGGCCAGACAGCCCGGAGAACTCACAGCAACCCAGTGATTCTGGCCACGAAAGCCTTCAACAACACATATATTACTATATATTAAAATAATATGTAATAATAATAAAATATAATTATTATATCTTGCAGATCCTAATGGTAATAATAATAACAATTCCTAATAATGTAGAAAGGTTGTAGATTCTCCCTCTTTGCAGATCTCAATGTTAATAAATAATAATAATAATAAATAATGACAACAACAATAGTAATAAATGATGATGATAAATAATGATTAAAAATTAATGATAATAAATAATGATAATAATAATTAAATAATGATAATAATAATTATTAATAATAATAATAAATGACAATAATAATGACAACAACAACAATAATAAATAATGATGATGATAAATAATGATTAATAATTAATGATAATAAATAATGATAATAATAATTAAATAATGATAATAATTATTATTAATAATAATAAATGACAATAGTAATAAATAATGACAACAACAATAAAATTATTATTATTATAAATAATGATTAATATTAATTAATGATAATAATGATTTATTTATTTATTTATCGTGTCATCAGCAACCATTGTATTGATAATAATGATAATAATTAAATAATGATAATAATGATTAATAATAATAATAATAATAATAATAATAAATAGAATCATACAATCATAGAGTTGGAAGAGTCCTTGTGGGCCATCCAGTCCAACCCCATTCTGCCAAGAAGCAGGAAAATTGCATTCAAAGCACCCCTGACAGATGGCCATCCAGCCTCTGTTTAAAAGCTTCCAAAGAAGGGGCCTCCACCACACTCCGGGGCAGGGAGTTCCACTGCTGAACAGCTCTCACAGTCAGGAAGTTCTTCCTAGTGTTCAGACAATAATAATAATAATAATAATAATAATAATAATAATACCTGGCATTAACTGGCGTGCTGGGATTGAAGAATTCATAGGTCACCCTTGCCGCATACCACGAAATTGCGGTCATGGTGCACATCCCTAAGAAAGAAAGTCGGAGTGAGCCATCCTTCCAAGTTCCTCTCTTACAATGATGGGTGGCATCTACACTGGAGAATTAATGCGGGTTGAGACCACTTTAGCAGCCTTGTTTTTATTTCCCTCCATCTGACAATCCATGCTATGTCCTCTGGTGCAACTCAACAGCATGCTTCCACCGGACGCCATTGGTTTACAGGGACCCTCTTTTAGACGCAGTATTGTATCACATGGGAAAGCCTTGAGATGGAACAGGATCTCCCCAAGGTTTGGCTCACCTGCCAAGAGGAAGAAGACACCCCCCAAAACTGCGATCCAGCCCTTGGCCACCGGGTTCTCATCCCCAACTTTGGTGCATTTCATGCCAATGACGCTGACCACGACACCCACGAAGCCCAGGAGGATGGAGACCACCATGAGGGCCCTGGACGTCTGGAGGTGGACTGGAAGACACAACAACAAAAACAATAGCATATCACCCACCTGATGCAGTCTGCACCACCTGCGCCCTCTCCCCTGGCAGGGTCACCAGCACAAGTGTCTTTCCTGATTGTATAATACGGCATGGCATTGACATAAATGCCCTCTGCCCATGCTCAGAGGGCTCCCAGATCAGAAAGGTGGTCACCAGCGCCATCCCTGCAGTGTGCATGGCCAAAATGTGCTCTGTCCATGCTCAGAGGGCTCCCTGATCATGATAAAGGCTTCCTCCTTCCCAAAGATTCTTCTCTCGCAATGCCAATGGCAGTCAATGCACTCTGCCGATGCTTAGAGGGCTCCCAAGTTATGGAAATGGATCCCTCCTTCCCAAAGACTCCCCCCCACTGCAATGTCAATGGCAAGGAATGCACTCTACCCATGCTCAGAGGGCTCCCAGATCAGAAGGATGGTCACCAGCGCCATCCCCGCAGTGCACATGGCCAAAATGTGCTCTCTCCATGCTCAGAGGGCTCCCAGGTTATGAAAAAGGCTTCCTCCTTCCCAAAGACTCCCCCCCCCCCTTGCAATGCCAATGGCAAGAAATGCACTCTGCCTGTGCTCAGACAGCTCCCAGGTTTTAAAAAAGGCTTCCTCCTTCCCAAACTCTTCTCCCTGCAATGCCAGTGGCAAGGAATGCACTCTGCCCATGCTCAGAGGGCTCCCAGATCAGAAAGATGGTTACAGCGCCATCCCATGCCCATCCCCGCAGTGTGCATGTCCAAAACATGCTCTGTCCATGCTCAGAGGGCTCCCTGATCATGATAAAGGCTTCCTCCTTCCCAAAAATTCTTCTCCCCGCAATGCCAATGGCCATCAGTGCACTCTGCCCATGCTCAGAGGGCTCCCAGGTTATGAAAAGGGCTCCCTCCTTCCCAAAGACTTTTCCTCCCACAATGTCAATGCCAAGGAATGCACTCTACCCATGCACAGAGGACTCCCAGATCAGAAAGACGGTCACCAGCGCCATCCCATGCCCATCCCTGCAGTATGCATGACCAAAATGTGCTCTGCCCATGCTTAGGGGGCTCCCAGGTTATGAAAAAGGACCCTTCCTTCCCAAAGACTCCCCCCCCCCCGTAATGCCAATGGCAAGAAATGCACTCTGCCCATGCTCAGAGGGCTCCCAGATCAGAAAGACAGACACCAGCGCCATCCCATGCCCATTCCTACAGTGCGCATGGCCAAAACGTGCTCTGTCCATGCTCAGAGGGCTCCCAGGTTATGAAAAAGGCTCCCTCCTTCCCAAAGACTTTCTCTCCTGCAATGCCATTGACAAGAAATGCACTCTGCCCATGCTCAGAGGGCTCCCAAGTTATGAAAAAGGCTCCCTCCTTCCCAAACTCTTCTGCCTGCAATGCCAATGGCAAGAAATGCACTCTGCACCTTCTCAGAGAGTCCCCCCCCCCCCGCCCAAGCGTGCCCCTGCCCTCTGCCCATGCCCAGAGGGCGCACCGTCGAGGGAGAGGAGGGAGTCGTGGAGGCGGCACTGGACCTGGCCGGTGCTTTGGGAGGCGCAGCTCATCCAGAGCCCCTCGTAGAGCCCCACGGCGGTGATGATGGCGTCGCCCGCGTAGGAGCTCTGCTTCCACTGGGGCAAGGCGGCCGCGCAGACGGCGCCCACCCAGCCCCCCAGCGCCAGGAAGTAGCCCCCCAGCTCCAGCCCCGCGCCCCCCATCGCCCGCCCCGCACCGCAGCCCGAGCCCCGTCAGGAAGCCCTCCAGCAGCACCAGGAGCAGCAGGAGGAGGAGGAGGAGCCCTTGGGCAGGCAGGCAGGCAGGGAGAGGGGGAGGGAGGGAGGGGCCCCAGTCCAACCCCTCCTGCCATTGGCATGAGAAGGGTCCCCAAAGGACATCCAGTCCAACCCCTTCATCCCTTGACATTTGTCCGCTTGTCTTCCCAAGGGATTTGCAGCACTGATGGAAATCCATAACACTACATTGGAAAGAACTCTACCAAAGTTTCCTGAATTGCAGCCCCAATGTGGCGGAAGAGGTTCTCTCACAAATCCCGCAACAAACCAAGGATGAGCTTGCAGCACTGCCTAGTCTGGAAGAAGTCAGCAATGCCATCAGCCAACAGAAGAATATCAAAGCCAGCGGACCTGATGGGATCCCTACTGAAATCTTTAAAGGACCTGAGCCAATATAACAACACCAGCTCATAGGGAAAAAAAGTATAGAACATAGAAATAGAAAGGATTCCCCCCCCCCCCCCCCAGTCCAAGCCCATTTGCCATTGGAATGAGAAGGGTCCCCCAAGGGTCATCCAGTCCAACCCCTTCTGCCATTGGAAGAGTTACAGAAGTATAGAAGTAGAAGGGGTCCCCAAAGGTCATCCAGCCCAGCCCCTTCTGCCATTGGAATGAGAAGGGGTCCCCAAAGGACATCCAGTCCAACCCCTTCTGCCACTGGAATGAGAAGGGGTCCCCAAAGGACATCCAGTCCAACCCCTTTTGCCACTGGAATGAGAAGGGGTCCCCAAAGGACATCCAGTCCAACCCCTTCTGCCACTGGAATGAGAAGGGGTCCCCAAAGGTCATCCAGCCCAGCCCCTTCTGCCATTGGAATGAGAAGGGGTCCCCAAAGGACATCCAGTCCAACCCCTTCTGCCATTGGAATGAGAAGGGGTCCCCAAAGGACATCCAGTCCAACCCCTTCATCCCTTGGGAGTGATAAAATTATAGAATGAGAAGGGAGCCCCAAAGGTCATCCAGTCCAGCCCCTTCTGCCATTGGAAGAATTATAGAATTATAGAAGTAAAAGGGGACTCCAAAGATCATCCAGGCCAACCCCTTCTGCCATTGGAATGGAAGGGGACCCCCAAAGGTCATCCAGGCCAACCCCTTCTGCCAATGGAATGAGGAAAGACCCCAAATGACATCCAGTCCAACCCCCTCTGCCATTAGAAGAGTTATAGAACAGTTAGTTAGTTGGGCGATCCCTCGGTGTCCGAGTAGGATAGTCTTCCGAGATCAGTGTACTGGTGGGTCCATAGGTGACTGTGGAGTCCTATTCTTGTCCTGCAGCTTCTCCCGTAGTGAGGGCATTGGTTTCCAGATGGAAGGTGGTCCCAGTCAGGGTTCCTCTTGGAAGGTTTCTCTCTTTCACCCTCCATTCGTGCCTCTTCAAAATCTACAGTACTGCTGGTCACAGCTGACCTCCAACTAGAGCGCTCAAGGGCCAGGGCTTCCCAGTTCTCGGTGTCTATGCCAGAGCTTTGAGCCCATCTTTCAATCTCTTTTCCTGCCCACCAACATTCCGTTTTCCATTCTTGAGTTCGGAGTAGAGCAACTGCTTTGGGAGACGGTGGTCAGGCATTTGGACAACATGGCCGGTCCAGCGTTGATGGCGGAGGACCATCGCTTCAATGTGGTCTTTGCTTCTTCCAGCACGCTGACATTTGTCTGCTTGTCTTCCCAAGAGATTTGCACTGATGGAAATCCATTACACTATGTTGGAAAGAACACTACCAAAGTCTCCTGAATTGCAGCTCCAATGTGGCCGAAGAGGTTCTCTCACAAATCCCGCAACAACAAACCAAGGATGAGTTTGCAGCACTGCCTAGTTTGGAAGAAGTCAGCAATGCCATCAGCCAACAAAAAAATAACAAAACCAGCGGACCTGATGGGATCCCTACTGAAATCTTTATAGGACCTGAGCCGATACAACAACTCCACAAGCTCATAGGGAAAAAAGTATAGAACATAGAAGTTGAAGGGAACCCCCTCCCCAGTCCAAGCCCATTTGCCATTAGAATGAAGAGGGTTCCCCAAGGGTCATCCAGTCCAACCCCTTCTGCCATTGGAAGAGTTACAGAATTATAGAAGTAGAAGGGGTCCCCAAAGGTCATCCAGTCCAACCCCTTCTGCCATTGGAAGAGTTACAGAAGTATAGAAGTAGAAGGGGTCCCCAAAGGTCATCCAGGCCAACCCTTTCTGCCTTTGGATTGAGAAGGGGTCCTCAAAGGACATCCAGTCCAACCCCTTCTGCCATTGGAATGAGAAGGGGTCCCCAAAGGACATCCAGTCCAACCTCTTCATCCCTTAGGAGAGTGATAGAATTGCAGAATGAGAAGGGAGCCCCAAAAGTCGTCCGGTTCAACCCCTTCTGCCATTGGAATGAGAAGGGATGTCCAAAGGACATCCAGTCCAGCCCCTTCTGCCATTGGAAGCTTTATAGAATTATAGAATTAATAATAACAATAAATAGTGCTGAGGATAAATAAATTATTAATAATAATATATTAATAATGATAAAAATACATTAATAACTATTAATAAGAATAAACAATAAAAATTGTGTTAATAAATACCAAAAATTATTATAATAATAATAAATTATTATTAACAATAAACAATAAATTATTATTATTATTATTAATAATTAATATAATAATAATAATAATAATAATAATAATAATAAATATAGGTTGAGAGCTGGTTTGTGCACTGGAGTATGACTGTAGAGACCAAGGTTCAAATCTCTGCATCGCCCTTGATAAGTAACACTCTCTCAGAATACATCACGGCATGAAAATCCCGCGCTGGGCTTCCTTGGCACGATTTCGTTCCGAAACCTGAGAGTGCCATTTCCCAACCGCTTTGGGCAGGAACGCTTTGCCCTTGTTCTCTCCAAATATTTTTAAAAGCAGGAGGCGGGAGGATTGCATTCTTTCCCCCCCAATTTGCACACACATATTTGCACCAGGGAGAAGGAGGCCAAAGAGGCTCCTAAGCATCCTCCGGTGTCAATGTGCCCTCTTGTTGACAAAGGCAGCCCACCCAAATGCCAGCGCAAATGCCAGGCGGCCCCCGCAAGGCCGCACATGCTACAACACAAAGGCTGCTTTGGGTGGAAGGGAAGGAGAGCTAAAAGGTTAGCAGCCCGCATTAGCATGCAGCTCAGGCCAAAGGGCCGGAGCCGGAGGCAAAGAGTGGGGAAAGGGCAGGTTTTTGGGTCAAACTGTCCCAGTGGCCCCGTGTCCTGCAGCAGCCAAATCGCATTCTGGACCGATCCAATCTCTCCTAGAAATATCTTTATTTTTCATGTCAGAAGTGAATTGAGAATACAGTTATAATGTATAGAAAAACCACAAACAAAGATTAAAAGTTGGCATTATATTATCCTTTGACCAGAAGCTGGCCACGTGGAGTGCCTCTGGTGTCGCTGTAAGGAGATCCTCCATTGTGCATGTGGCAGGGCTCAGGCTGCATTGTACTCTGTGGTTTGCTCTTCCCTGCAATCACATGTCGTGGACTCCACTTTGTGGCCCCATTTCTTAAGGTTGGCTGTGCATCTCGTAATGCTGGAGCGCAGCCTGTTCAGTGCCTTCCAAGTCGATCTCTCTTCTGTGTGCCCAGGAGGGAGTCCATCATCCAGTCTCAGCCATGACTTGAGGTTCCAGGTTTTAGCCTACCACTTTTGGACTCTCATTTGCTCCCACTGGAGCATTGCAGCGCACCCAAATACCTGGGAATCACTTTGGACTGTGTCCTGACCTACAAGAAGCACTGCCTGAATATCAAGCAAAAAGTGGGTGCTAGAAACAATATCATACGAAAGCTGACTGGCACAACCTGGGGATCACAACCAGACACAGTGAAGATATCTGCCCTTGCGCTGTGCTACTCTGCTGCTGAGTATGCATGCCCAGCATGGAACACATCTCACCACACTAAAACAGTGGATGTGGATCTTAATGAGACATGCCACATTATCACGGGGTGTCTGCGCCCTACACCACTGGAGAAATTACACTGCTTAGCCGGTATTGCACCACCTGACATCCACCAAGAAGTAGCAGCCAATAGTGAAAGGACCAAGGCAGTGACATCTACACTACAGCCCATCCTCTGTTCAGATAACAGCCAGCACGTCAACAACTTAAATCAAGAAATAGTTTTCTAAGATCTACAGAGACACTCGCTGGAACACCCCAGCAAGCGAGAGTCCAAAAGTGGCAGGCTCAAACCCAGAACTTCACCAATGGCTGATACCAAATGAGAGACTCCCCCCTGGGCACACAGAAGACTGGGTGACTTGGAAGGCGCTGAACAGACTGCGCTCTGGCACCACAAGATGCAGAGCCAACCTTAAGAGATGGGGCCACAAAGTGGAATCCACGACATGCGAGTGCGGAGAAGAGCAAACCACTGACCACCTGCTGCAATGCAACCTGAGCCCTGCCACATGCACAATGGAGGAGATGTCACTGCCTTGGTTCTTTCATTACAGGCTGCTACATCCCAGCAGATGTCAGGTGGTGCAATACCAGCTAAACAGTATAATTTCTCCAGTTGTGTAGGGCGTAGACATCCTGTGATAATGCAACATGTCTCATTAAGAGCCACATCCACTGTTTTAGCGTGGTGAGATGAATTCCATATTGGGCATGCGTATTCAGCAGCAGAGTAGCAAAGTACAAGGGCAGATGTCTTCACTGTGTCTAGTTGTGATCCCCAGGTTGTGCCAGTCAGCTTTCATAGGATATTATTTCTAGCACCCATTTTTTGCTTGATTGTCAAACAGTGTTTCTTATAAGTCAGAGCACGGTCCGGAGTGACTCCCAGGTGTTTTGGTGCAGTGCCCCAGTGGGATTCCTTCACAGGTCTTGATGGGAGAGAGTGCATACTATTAACCACTACCAAACTCTGGAAAGAGAGGGGAAAATGGCATCCCTTTTTGCGATCATTAATACGAGAGCAAACAAATCATGCGTGAGCAGATTGCTAATGAGAGAGAAAGGAGAGTTAAATATTTCTAGCTGGGAGTGGAGTCAGGTGAGCAAATGCAATGCAGAGGAGTCCCTTGGGTGCATCATCTCCACCAATGGTTCTCAACCTTCCTAATGCTGTGGCCCCTTAATGCAGTTCCTCATGTTGTGATGACCCCCAACCATAACATTATTTTCGTTGCTACTTCATAACTGTCATTTTGCTACAGTTATGAATCGTAATGTAAATATCTGATATGCAGGATGTGTTTTCATTCACTGGACCAAATTTGGTGCAAAGACCCAATACGCCCAAATCTGAATACTGGTAGGATTTTTTTTGGGGGGGGGGGGTAATTTTATCATTTGGGAGTTGTAGTTGCTGGGATGTATAGTTCACCTACAATCAAAGTGCATTCAGAACTCTACCAATGATGGAATTGAACCAAACTTGGCACACAGAACTCCCATGACTGACAGAAAATACTGGAAGGGTTTGATGGGTATTGACCTTGAGCTTTGGAATTGTAGTTCAACTACATCAAGAGAGAACTGTGGACTCAAACAATGATAGATCTGGACCATACTTGGTACGAATACTCAATATACCCAAATGTGAACACTGCTGGAATTTTTGGGGAAAACAGGCCTTGATATTTGGGAGTTGTCATTGCTGGGATTTATAGTTGTGTGACCGCATTTCTGTGTACGAACCCACACGATCTCTTCGATCATCTGGAGAGGGCCTGCTCATGCTCCCACCTTCGCAGGCCCGATTGGTGGGGACGAGGGAGAGGGCCTTCTCGGTGGTGGCCCCTTGACTGGAACTCACTTCCCAAGGACATCAGGCATGCCCCAACATTGGCAGTCTTTAGGAGGAGCCTGAAAACATGGTTGTTCCAGTATGCCTTCCCAGAATAAGGAGAACTCTCAGAAATATGTCCTCACAATGCACTTTAATACTGACTTAGGATGGACTGTGCTCCCTCATTTCTCTCCGAAAAATTCTACCCTAGTTACATTTTACCTGTTCACATCAGCAAATGTCAATTTTAATCTATTACATCTAGCCCGGCCATATTTAAAATTGTTTATGTCACTATTGATTGCTTTTTGTTTATGTGATTTATATGATTTGTATTTTATTGATTGTTTATTGATGTTGTGTTTATTGATGTTTTGTTTGATGTTCTTTGGGCTTGGCCTCATGTAAGCCACACCGAGTCCCTTGGGGAGATGGTAGCGGGGTACAGATAAAGATTATTATTATTATTATTATTATTATTATTATTATTATTATTATAGTTCACCTACAATTAAAGAGCATTCTGAACTCCACCAATGATAGAATTGGGCCAAACTTCCCACACAGAGTCACCCATAACTTGATAGAGTTACAAGCTGGGTAGATGCAGGGAATGCTGTGGATGGAACGTACCAGGATTTCAGGAAGGCCTTCGACAAGGTCCCCCATGACCTTCTGGCAAGGAAACTAGGCTAATGTGGGCTAGGCAAAACTACGGTGAGGTGGATCTGGAATTGGTTAAATGGACAAACCCAGAGGGTGCTTACTAATGCTTCCTCTTCATCCTGGAAAGAAGTGACGAGCGGAGTGCCGCAGGGTTCCGTCCTGAGCCCGGTCCTGTTCAACATCTTTAATGACTTAGATGAAGGGCTAGAAGGCAGGATCAAGTTTGCAGACGACACCAAATTGGGAGGGAGAGCCAAGACTCCAGAGGACAGGAGCAGAATTCAAAACGATCTTCACAGATTAGAGAGATGAATGGCCAAAACTAACAAAATGAAGTTCAACAGGGACAAATGCAAGATACTCCACTTAGGCAGAAAAAACGAAATGCAAAGATACAGAATGGGGGACGATGCCTGGCTCGAGAGCAGTACGTGTGAAAAAGATCTTGGGGTCCTCGTGGACATCAAGTTAAACATGAGCCAACAATGTGATGTGGCAGCAAAAAAAGCCAATGGGATTTTGGCCTGCATCAATAAGAGCATAGTGTCTAGATCCAGGGAAGTCATGCTATTCTGCTTTGGTTAGGCCACTTTAACTGGAATCTTGTGTCCAATTCTGGGCACCACAATTCAAGAGAGATGTTGACAAGCTGGAATGTGTCCAGAGGAGGGCGACTCAAATGATCAAGGGTCTGAAGAACAAGCCCTATGAGGAGCGGCTTAAGGAGCTGGGCGTGTTTAGCCTGAAGAAGAGAAGGCTGAGAGGAGATATGATAGACATGTATAAATATGTGAGAGGAAGCCACAGGGAGGAGGGAGCAAGCTTGTTTTCTGCTTCCTTGGAGACTAGGACGCAATGGAACAATGGCTTCAAACTCCAAGAGAGGAGATTCCATCTGAACATGAGGAAGAACTTCCTAACTGTGAGAGCCGTTCAGCAGTGGAACTCTCTGCCTCGGAGTGTGGTGGAGGCTCCTTCTTTGGAAGCTTTTAAACAGAGGCTGGATGGCCATCTGTCAGGGGTGCTTTGAATGCAGTATTCCTGCTTCTTGGCAGAATGGGGTTGGACTGGATGGCCCTCTTCCAACTCTTGGATTCTATGATTCTATGATTGGAATCCCTCCAGCCTCGCGTGCTCTCCCTTGCCTGCACATGCGCACCATGTTGCCATGCACTGAGCACGCCTGCTCTCCCTTTCCCGCGTGAAGTCCACCCCCAACACCACTCAGCCCTCCCTTGGCTAAGAGGCCAGCCAATCACAGCGGAGGAAGATTTGGTGGGGAGATTTGCCATTTGTTTCCAAAAAGGAAGAGAAGGATAAGCAGAGAGATCTTCAGCCTTCTCTACTAAAGAGGTTCCTAAGACCATCAGAAATATGTTTTCTGCAGGTCTTTGTTGGCCCCCCTGAAATCCCCTCGCAACCCCCAGGTTGAGAAACACTGATTTACATTGTCAACTTCATGTGGTTTGACTCCACTTTTAACTGCTGCAGCTCTAGAATATGCCGTCGCTCTTTTCAAGACCTTTGAAAACTACATGTCCCACTAACTCATACAATTTCCCGAAGTTGGGAGATTTCCAAAGCTCTGACGAAAGCAATCACTTTCCAAGATCACCTACTCTCCTTCCCATTCGCATGAAGAGGCCGTTGAAGGAGTGCCAAACTGCATTAACTCTGCAGTGTAGATGCACCCAATGACTCTGGAGACCGCGATTCCCTTGCCGACCCCGACCTCAGTCTCTCTGTGTTTCTTTGCGTTCCTTATTCCCCTGCATCTTCCCTTTCCTTTGCAAAACTGCCTATTTTCTATTGCAGCCTTGCAATTATAGCATTCCAGTCATTCAAACAGATGTCTGACTTTTAAAATTGAATCCAAACACCCTTAAATATAGGTTTGCTGTGAGTTTCCCCAGCTGTCTGGCCATGCTGCAGAAGCATTCTCTCCTGATGTTTCGCCCACATCTATGGCAGGCGTTCTCAGAAATCATGTTGGAAACTAGGCAAGTGTGAATGTTGCAATCCGTATGGATGAGAAAGGTGGACTATAAATATCGCAAATAAATAAATAAATTGGCCAGCTTGATTAGCACTGAATAGCCTTGCATCTTCAAAGCCTGGCTTTCATACAAGGATAATTCCATCCTAGGTATTCTGGATTTCCTTCACCACAGACATCCCAGTGTTTCATACTCTCTCCATTGGTGTGAAATTTGCATAACCCCGCCCACTGCCTCTTCATTAACCCTTTCCTGCTATTTTCTATGGCATACAGCAAACAGAACATATTAGAGAAGTTTGGGGAGAATTCACCGTGATTTATAGGAGTTGTAAGTACTGGGATGTATAGTTCTCCTGCAGTCTAAGAGCACTCTGAACTCCACCAATGATGAACTTGGAACTAACTTGGCACACAGAACTTCCATGACCAACAAAACATACTGGAGATCTTTGGAGGGATTTATAGGAGTTGTAGTTCACCTGCATCCAGAGTGCACTTTTTTTTTGTCGTGTCAGGGGCGACTTGAGAAACTGCAAGTCGCTTCTGATGTGAGAGAGTTGGCCATCTGCAAGGACGTTGCCCAGGGGACGTCTGGATGCTTTGATGTTTTATCATCCTTGTGGGAGGCTTCTCTCATGTCCCTGCTTGGGGAGCTGGAGCTGATAGAGGGAGCTCATCCACACTCTCCCCGGATTCGAACCTGCGACCTGTCCTTCAGTCCTGCCGGTACAGGGGTTTAACCCACTGCGCCACCGGGGGTTCCTATGAACCCAAACAATGATGGTTGACCTCGACCAAACGTGGCACACGGAACCCCCATGACTGATTCAACATACTGGAGAGGTTTGAGGGGACTGACTCACTATGGTGGGAGTTGTAGTTTACCCGGCAGCCAGACAGCACACTGAACTCCAACTCCATCTAGAGCAAACTTGCCCAACATAAAAAGTACTGATGGACTTTTGCAGGGTTAAACTGGCATGATGTGAGTTGTAGTTCACCCACAACCTTATGTATTTTGTACAATTTAAAAAATGACTTATTTTAATAACCCGGGCAACGTCAATTCCCCAAGCTAGTATATAATCATTTATTCAGTAATCTATGCACAAAGGGCCCTTTGTTTTTCCCACGGAAAGTGGTATCCATCTTAATTCATTTTGGACATTTAGATATCAGAGGATCTTAGGAATAGAACCATTGGGCTATATCAGATTGCCATCTAAACTCTCTTGCAAGGGAGGTGATGCTCCAGAGAGACAATGATAGCACAATAAGACTTTAATAATAATAATAATAATAAAAATAATAATAATAAGGAATGTGACATCATCAGCAAGGCCTCTTGAACCATGAAAGCCCTCCACTGACATGGGGTGCTTGCAAAAAGGGGGGCTGTGGGACTCCCTGCTCCATGTTTTTGGGGTTGGGTGCATAATAAAATTTAAATTATAACAATATTTAAAAGAGTTGGAGTGGAGATCTGCGTTCCCATCAAAGGACCCACACAGGGGAGAAGACCGTGGGACTCTCCCTGCTCTATGATTTTGGGGTCAGGGCCTCTCTTTGCATCACCATCACCAGAGCTCCAAAACACGTATCAATGATGTACCGAGCATGAAAACATGGATGGGGCACCAGCCTGTCCACGGCTTAATTTCCCTTTCATTGTGTGCCTCGCTTTCTCTTCGGCCCCCCTCTGAAGTTCTGACTGTTTCTTTTTTTGGGGAAGAGTTACAGTTCGTCTTTCCCCAAAGCAGTGCTTTTCCCGGCGTCTTCAAGGCCCGGCGTCCGCTCCGGGGGCAGCTCCGTCTCCGCCGTATGGAACAGCATCCGTACCAAATCGTCTGCCTGGACCCTCTCCTGCAGCGGGTTCAAAAGTTGGAGAAGCGTCCTGGGTAACGTGCATGAAAACCTGGAAATCTTAGCATTATCCTACCTTTCTACCCAAATCGGGATAATAATAATAACAATAATAATAATAATAATAATAATACATCATTATTATTATTATTATTATTATTATTATTATTATTATTATTATTGCCCTTGCTTGGCTCTAATAATAATAATAATAATAATAATAATAATAATAATATAATCTATACACATTATAAAACTAAAAATATGTATGTGAGTATGTGGCTGGGGTGCCCACTTTCACAGGCTCCCATTTCCACAAACAGCTATGATCACCACCTGTGAGGACCCAACAAAGGCCCTCCCTCCAATAACATTGCAGGTTATAGTGAGCGCCGCAAACATGTATAACCCCCGCCAGTGCCCTCCACCATATTGCCCACCACCCAAGTGAAGGCTTTCATTCAGGGACAATTCCATCCTAGATTCTATGTGTGTGATATCCCAGTGTTCCTTACTCTCTCCATTGGTGTGGAATTTGCATAATCTCACCCGCTGTCTCTTCCATAACCCTTTCTGACTCTTTTCTATGTTGCACAACAAATAGAGCAGAATGGATCAGCAATGGATCATACTGGTGGGGTTTTTGGGTTTGACTCAACATGAGTCAGACCCTCAATAAAGTTGTAGTTCACCCTGCATCAAGAGATGACCTCCACCATCAATGGACCTGGATACAGAACCCCCATGGCCAACGAAAAATACTGGAAAGGTTTGGGGGGGGGGGGGGATTGACCTTGATTTATAGAAGTTGTAGCTCACTTACATCCAGAAAGCACTGTGAACCCAAAGAAAGATGGATCTGGACCAAACTTGGCACACAGACCTGATATGCCCAAATATGAATACTTGGGGGGGGGGGGGGATTGCCCTTGACATTTGGATTGCCCTTGACGTGTCCCTCCCTCCACTGACAATTTCATCCTAGATGTTCTCCACATCCCAGGGTTCCTTTCTCTCTCCATTGCTGTGGATTTTGCATGACCCTGCCCACTGCCTCTTCCTTAACCCTTTCCTACCCATTCCTATGGCACACAACAAATTGATCAGCAACTGAAAAAAGGTTTGCGGAGATTTACAGGAGTTGTTCTTGACCTACATTCAGGGAGCACTGTTAACCCAACCAACGATGGATCTGGGCCAAACTTGCCAAGGATTTGTGATACTGTGACCCCCCCCTGACAATAGACCAAACATGGCACAGAGGAGCGCCATGACCAACTGAACATACTGCAGGGGGTTTGCAGGAATTGATATTGATTTTGGGAGTTGTAGTTCACCTGCATCCAGAAAGCACTGAGCCCAGCCAACGTCAGATCTGGGCCAAACTTTGCACAGAGATGAAACATGGACAACTGTGCATACAGGTCTGGTTTGGGAGTGATTGACCTCAGATCTGTAGTTTATCCTTATCCACAGAGCCCGGAATCCAGGTGAGGACTGATCTGGACCAAACTTGTCACACAGACCCAACATGTCCAACTGTGAGTACTGTCAGGGTTGCGGGTGATTGCCCTGGAAATCTGGGAATTGTAATTCATTCTTATCCAGAGAGCACTGAACCCAGCCAACAATGGATCTGGACCAAATTTCAGTGATATTACCTAATATTGCAAAACAAACAATACCTTCTTCTAATAATCTGGGCACCACTGGATCCCCAAACTAGATAATTATTATTATTATTATTATTATTATTATTATTATATAACCATTGGAGCTGATTTCCACTTTATCCTGCAGTTCCAACCCTTGTGTCCCCCTTAAAGTAAAGGTAAAGGTTTTCCCCTGACATGAACTCCATTCGTGTCAGACTCTGGGATGTGGTGCTCATCTCCATTTCTAAGCTGAAGAGCCGGCATTTTCCGTAGACACCACCAAGGTCATGTGGCCAGCATGACTGCATAGAGAGCCATTACCTTCCTGCCTGAGCGGTACCTATTGCATGTTTTCGAACTGCTAGGTTGGCAGAAGCTGGGGCTGACAGCGGAAGCTCACACCACTCCTGGATTCGAATCTGCAACCTTTCGGTCAACAAACTCAGCAGCTCAGTGCTTTAACCCACTGCACCACCGGGGGCTCACTCTTACTGTGTATTATTATTATTATTATTATTATTATTATTATCTGCTATTACTACGAATAATATAATTAATAATAAATGTAATTTGTTACCTGCCTCTCCTCAAGGTGGGGCACCACACAGTTAAAATAAACAGACTGAAACAACAGACCTATATTAAAGTGATGCCAAACTCCATTAATTCTGTAGTGTAGATGCAACCTAAGTAGTGAGTTCAGATATTATGTATTTATAGGAAGTTTTCCCCTTACTTTGTTTTGTGGGTGCATGTTGATTGCGGGCCACTGGAAAACAGCAAATATCTTTGTCTGCTTCAAGACCTAACAAAGAGACTGCTTCTCTGGGCCGAAAGGGCAAAACATTTTCCCACTGCAGATCATAAAACCCAACTGCGTCCAGAAGATAATTGCCAACTTATACAGGTAAGGCAGGAACAAAGCGGCCACTGTCGGTACTTAGTACTTAAAGGGGTGACGGAGGTTGCTGTTTGAGCCACAAAGGAGTATTGTTGCTCAACAGATAATTTACACACCCGTTCACTATGGCGGGGGTCCAGGGTGAACCACAGCGCAATCGCACAGCGCTGGCCCTTGGTGACCGCTCTCACACCGTGCGGGTTTTCGGCACCCGAGGAAAAGCCCACCGCTCGGCCACACTGGGGCTGGACCTCGGCCTGGAGGAAAAACGCAAGAAAAGCAAGTCAAGGAAGCTCCAACGTGAGCCAAGAGTGTGATGCGGCAGCAAAAAAAGCCAATTCGAAGTTGTGTCAAGAGGAATATTGTGCCTAAGGTACCCATCTATATACACATAATAAAAGTGAAAATATGTATGTGTGTCTGTGGCTAGAATGTCCACACACAGACAAGCCCCCGCCTCCACAAACAGCTAAATCTCCCACTACTCAGGAGACACCAATGGCCCTCCCTCCGTAAACATATACAAGAGTCCTGCTAATGTCTTCCACAAACCCCATACTGCCCACCACCCTTGTGAAGGCTTTCATACAGGGACAATTTATCCTAGATTTTATGTGTTTCCTCCACCACAGACATCCCAGTGTTTCTGACTCTCTCCATTAGTGTGGACTTTGCATGACCCCCCCCCCCCCCACTGCATCTCCCTTAACCCTTTCCTACTCTTTTCTACAGAGCATAGCAAACAGAGAGGAATTGATCACCAAATGAACATACTAGAGAGGTTTGGGGAGAATTCCTCATGATTTATAGGAGTTGTAGGTACTAGGATATATAGTTCACCTGCAATCTAAGAGCACCCTGAACTCCACTAACAATGGACCTGGAATTAACTTGGCACACAAAGCCCCATGACCAACAAAAATAATGGAGGGATTTATAGGTGCTGTAGTTCTCCTACATCCAGACTGCACTATGAAGCCAAATAATGATGGATCTGGGCCAAACTTAGCATGTATACCCAATATGCCCAAATTTGAATAAGGGTGGGTTTTAAGGGGAATTGGCCTGGACATTTTGGAGTTGTAGGTACTGGGATTTACATGTACATTTCAGCTGCAATCTAAGAGCACTCTGAACTCTACGAAAGACGGAATTGGATCAAACTTGGCACACAGAGCCCCCAAGGCCAGCAAAATATTCTGGAGGTCTTTGGGGGAAATTCACCTTGATTTGGGGGAGTTGTAGTTCACCTACATCCAGAGAGCACTGTAAACCCAAAAGCTGATGGATCTGGATCAAACTTGGCACACATACCTGGTCTGCTGAAATTTGATTACTGGGGGAGTTTTGGGGGAAATTATCTTCCTTTCTGGGAGTTCACCCACAATCAGAGAAACTATGACCTCCCCCGATGATGGACCTGGACCCAAATTTGACACACAGAACATAGAGGTCAGTTGAAAAGATTCACACCTAGCCCAACTTACAAAAGCCTTTTGTCTCACCCTGGTCATTCCACAGATATATAAACCCCTTTTTTTCCCAGCTCCAGCAGACCTCACCCTCTGAGGAAGCTTGCCATAGATGCAGGCGAAACGTCAGGAGAAATGCCTCTAGAACATGGCCATATAGCCCGAAAAAACCCACAAGAACTGAACATACTGGAGGAGTTTGAGGGGAATGACTCACCGTAGTGGTACCTAAGCCAGTAGTAGTAGTAGTATTAATCCAAAAGTATGATGCAGCAGCTAAAAAGGCGAATGTGATTCTAGGCTGCATCTATAGGGAATATACTTTTAAGGAAGTAATTATATAGTAAGGGATCTAGGAGTCTTAGTAAACTATGAACAAGGTATTATTATTATTATTAATTATAATAATAATCATGAGCCAAGAGTGTCATGCAGCAGCAAAAAGGCCAATGCCATTCTAGCCTAAATGAACAGGAATATAGCATCTAGAGAAGCCAGTATATTCTACAGTCCATGCGAAAGAAATCTAGGAATCTTAGACCATGAAAATGAGCCAAGAGGATGCATTAAGAAGAGTCTTCTCTCAAGGGAAGTTATGATCCCTCTCTGTTCTGCTTTGTGATGAACAGAAAGGACCTAAACTCACCGTGACTGTTTCGGCATCCAGTTCAGTGAAGTAAAACGCGCCGCCTTCAAAGTCGCCATTCAAATAGAGGATGGCACTAGAATTAGATTTAGATTCTTATTTAATTAGGAGGTTCAAGTTCCCTTGAGGAGAGAAACCCGTTTTACCCATTTGGGTTCAATAAGTGGTTTGGAAGAGCGTCTTCTCACCTGTAATCCCGAAATGTGTAGGCCGGTGGCTCCTTGACGCACACCAAGGCCTCTGCGTTGAGGATGCAGTTGTCCACATGGACGGGATGGCTAGGATCCACCCGGTCATCCTGTTTATCTGGGAGAGGAATACATAGATTTCATCCCAGTCAATAAATGTATATTTATTGTGCATAATATCACAAAGGATTACCACCTCACCCACTTCAGAGGAGATCTGCTACAAAACAGGAGCTTTTTTGTTGAGTTTCAGGGTCAGAAAAGCAGATGGTGGAAACAGTAGAATGGCCTGTCTCAGGGGAGGGCGCTTGCTCCATCCATGTTTAGCATTTACACAAATGACCAGCCACTGCCAGAAGGAACAGAGAGTTTCATCTATGCTGATGATTGTGCCATCACCACTCAAGCAGGAAGCTTTGAAATGGTTGAACAGAAGTTCTCCGAAGCTCTAGGTGCTCTTACTGCCTATTACAGGGAAAACCAGCTGATTCCATCTAAAATGCAGACGTGTGTTTTTCACCTTAAGAACAGACAAGCATCTCAAGCTCTGAGGACTATCTGGGAAGGAATCCCACTGGAGCATTGCAGCGTACCAAAACACCTGAGAGTCACTCTAGACCATGCTCTGACTTACAAGAAGCACTGCTTGACTATCAAGCACAAAGTGGGTGCTGGAAATAATATCATACAAAAGCTGACCGGCACAACCTGGGGATCACAACCAGATACAGTGAAGACATCTGTCCTTGTGCTATGCTACTCTGCTGCCGAGTACACATGCCCAGTGTGGAACACATCTCACCACATTAAAACAGTGCATGTGGCTCTTAATGAGACATGCCGCATTATCACAGGATGTCTACGCCCTATACCACTGGAGAAATTGTACTGTTTAACCAGCATTGCACCACCTGACATCCGCCAGGAAGTAGCAGCCAGTAATGAAAGGACCAAGGCATTGACATCTCCGGCCCATCCTCTGTTCAAATATTAGCCAGCACGCCAATGCCTGAAATCCAGAAACAGCTTCCTAAGATCTACAGAGATACTTGCAGGGACACCTCAGCAAACAAGAGTCCAAAAGTGGCAGGCAAAAACCCAGAACCTCAATCAGTGCTTGAGGCCAGATGTCAGACTCCCCACTGTGCACACAGAAGCTGGCTGGGGTCTCTTGGACCTGAGTCACAAATGCCTGGAGGCAGTGGCTGAGACCAGATGAGAGACTCCCTCCTGGGCACACAGAAGACTGGGTAACTTGGAAAGCACTGAGCAAACTGCGCTCTGGCACCACGAGATGCAGAGCCAACCTTAAGAAATGTGGCTACAAAGTGGAGTCCACCACATTCAAGTCAAATCAAAACAAAGAAATAGAAATGCAATAGTTCCACGGGCAAAACAGAGACTTAAATGTAAAGGCAAAGTTCCCAAGATCCAAAGGCAAAACCATGAAGCATAATCCCTTAGCAATGGTCAAACAAAAGTCCATGGTAAACAGTTGAAAACAAGACCCAAATCCCAGACTCAGGAAGCCAGAAGCGTGCTGCGAAAAGCCAAGGAAAATCCCTAGAAGTTAACATGGGAAGAGCAATGTTGGACTGACAACTGCCTGTCAGCTACAAGACTAAATACCCTTTGTGAACATGAAAGCATTGCGTTGACCTTGGGCCCCTTTGGCTTCTCGCTTGCTGGCCAAGCGAGTACTTCTCCGAAGCCTTAATTGCAAATAATCTTGTCTGCTTATTAATTCATATATCTGCAAGGCTATGCAACCCCTTATCTGGGTCCAGCTGGGACGGATCCTCCACCTGGCCGTGTGGGATTTCACTCTCGCTATCAGTCTCTCTAACTGCAGGAACATTCCTTTCCCCAGGGAACTGACTTGTTGTTTCTCCTTCAGCAGCCACACTATCAGCCTCGTCTGAACCAAGTACAGGAATCTGTAAACCATCAGCTTCCTCGTCATCCTGCAGGAAATCAGGCTAAGAAGGCACAAACAGCTCAGCTTCAGACTCAGAGTCAAGGTGAGTACAACAAGACCATAGTCCACTTACTACAATGCATTCTGAGCCCTGCCACATGCACAATGGAAGTCCTTCTCACAGTGACACCACAGGCACTCCAAGTGGCCAGCTTCTAGTCAAAGGACATTTAGTATCATACCAAGTTTTTAATCTTTGTCTTTTTAAATACATTACAACTGTACTCTCTATTTGCTTCCGACATGATAAATAACATTTTATAGAACTACACTTCTAATATGCATGTTCATTGAATTTTTGTTTTGTGTGTTTTGACTGTGTTATGACAAATCAGCAGGTAAGAAATAAAATTATTATTATTATCCGCAAAGAAGGAGAATCTATGACCATTCTACATTTTTGGGAAGCAGCAGCAGCAGCAGCAGCAGCAGCAGCAGTAGTAGTAGCAGTAACATTCCTCCCACCCCCCGAACTTATTGGGACTACCCCAAAGAACCCCCCCCCCCCCAGGTGGCACAGAGGATGCCAAAGGCTTACCTTCGATCGCTGTGCGGCACACCAAGTGGGAATAGGAGAAATACAGAGGGACGTCCAGCCGGAAGTAGGACTCCATCACGCGCCGGACCTTCTCCGTGGCATTGTAGTAGAGGTAGGCACTACCCATGGGCACCGTACCCTCCTGCCCCAGCTGCGAAGGCAAGAAACTGGTGGAGGAGACTTTCCCAGATCCATCCTTCTCCGAGGAAGGACCCACTCGTCCCCATCTCTCCCTGTGCTTCCAAAAGGCTCACCTTCAGTGCTTTGTAGACGGTGACGCCATAAAAGGTCTCACTGGGAGTGTGGGGTGACGTTTTCCCTCGATAGCCATCTCCAGCTGAAGCAGCCGCCTCGGAAGTCAAAAGAGGGAGAGAACGGGGTATAACTTTGCACCACGGAGCCTAGCTTCCTAGAGTTAGAATTCCAAAACATTCCTGAATCCTAAGTTTGTAGGATTCCTAGAGTTAGACCTCAAGTGCCATCCAGTCCAAACCCCCTTTTTTTCTGCCAGGCAGGAAGACACCATCAAAGCACCCCCGACAGATGGCCATCCAGTCTCTGCTTTGGGGAAGAAGACTCCGATAGAGTCCAAGACATAATATTTCACTGCCGAACAGCTCTTGCCATCTCTCTTTTCCTGCCATTTGATCGCATGGCTCCATTGTGTCCTCACTTCCAGAGCAGCAGGAAAACAAGCTCACCCTCTCAATATCCCAACTCAATGATTCTATCATTCCTTTTCAGGAGCTTTTTAAGAAGATAGCCATCTATCTGGAGGGCTTGGATTGTGTCTTCCTAAATAGCAGACAGGAGGGCTGAACTGGATAGCCCTTGAGATCTCTTAAAACTCTAGGATTCTATGACACATATATCATAGTATACAATAATAACAACAATAACTATTTCTATTCTGTTCTGTTCTCCCTAAGGGGACTCAGAGAGGATTACAGCATATAAACAGACACAAGCAAACATTCAATTCCTTGTTACAGTAAAATACAATAAGACACACATACACAGACAAAGGCAAAGGCTTCTCCTTTCATTTCCGGCTCTAGAGGCCATGCTCATCTCCGGATCACTTCCATTTCCAAGCCAAGGAGCCTGCGTTGTCCATAGACGCCTCCTGATCGTGTGGCCGGCATGACTACATGGACCTTTTTTGCCTTTCCTGTCAAGGCTAGACCTATTGATTTACTAATGTTTTCGAACTGCTAGGTTGGAAGGAGCTAGGGCTAACCGCGGGAGCTCACCCCAACCCGCAGATATTAACTTCCGGTCAGCAGTTCAGCAGCACAAGGGTTTAACCCATTGTGTCACCATGGCCCCAGTCTGTCTATCAAATCTATGTTTGTATGGCCATCTCTTGGGAGGGCTTTGATGGTGCCTTCCTGCTTAGCAAACGGGGATAAACTGGATAGCCCTTGGGTTCTCTTCAAACTCTAGGATTGTATGAATCCTAAACCACCCTGAGTCCCCTGAGGAGAGAGGACAGTTTATATTATTATATGATAGCTATAGTGCATCTACGACTCTGAATCCTCAGATTCATCTCCAACCATTACAAAGGTGGTGAGATTGCAATGGGATCAATAGGAGAGCCACGCCAAACTCATGGGATCAGCGGAAGGACTGGCAGGATGGGACTCACATTGGTTAGCCTCTGCAGAGCCCGGCACTCTTCCTCGGACAAGATGCCGTCCACCACCACGCGCTGGGAGCCGTTGAGCACCTTAGAGTTCATGGCGACATGGAGGCCATCGTACAGCAAAGGTCCTCCTGCAGCAGGGAAGAAACACCAAGGAGTTGTGCTGTGCAGTGCCCAAGGCGGATTGTGAGAACTCAAAAGGCAAGCTTCTCACCTTCCCGCACCATCCTGTTCATGTCCGAGGACTCCTTCGTCTTCTCTTCCACCAGCGTTTCGATCTCCTTCATGAGGTTGCCGATCTCCTCCGAGATGCGGGCTGCTGTTTCGCGCTCCACCCTGGCAACGGAGACCAAAACGAAAGGAAAACATCTCAGATAAAGCCAAGTTCGCACCTCCGCAACTCAGTGTAGAAATGAAAAGGCATTGCTTTTGATGCCTGTGCCAAGGCACAAACATAGCGGTTTAGAGCAGAGTGCAAAAAAGCAGCATGCAAGTTGGTGAAGAATGAAGCTGAAGCTTGGAGAAACTCCTGTGACAAATGGATTAGGCTGACATTTGAGAGGCTTGGGGTGCATCCATTAATATGTTCTAATGCTGCGGGGGGTTCATTCATTACAATCCCAGAGTTGGAAGAGACCCCAAGGGCCATGCAGTCCAACCCTTTAAGATAGTTAGATCTAGATGGAGTAACTATTATACTATTAACCATTATTGTAAATAATAATAATAATAATAATAATAATAATAATAATAATAATAAAGTTGGAAGAGACCCCAAAGGCCATCCAGTTCAAGCCCCTTCTGCCAGGAAGGAAGACACAATTCGATCCTTCCCGACTGTTGTATATCAGCCTGTGATTGCGTCTGATGTTCATGTTGATATTCAAGATGAGAATGGGGATGATGTTCATGTTGATGCTCATGAAGGGAATGGAGATGTTGATCTGGTTCCTGCGCCTGGGTCTGTGGGATTTGGGGATGAAGGGTCGCTTGGGACTGAATGAGGTGCTGCAAGATTGCCTTTGAAGACAGCTCGGA